>NW_019524812.1:298390-301438 GCF_002814215.2 Seriola lalandi dorsalis | reverse complement strand
CCCCCCCCACCTCCTCTCTGACTTCCGCAGGAAATTACCTTGTCTAGCCGCTGGACGCTTCACATCCATGGCTGCATTTTCTGAGAGAGGCATTATGAGTGAGAAAATAGAACAAGTCTGGGTGTGGTGTGTCTGTCTGTGAACAGAATAGTGTGTGTTGTCAGATTTCTAAAGTCTTGAGAAAGTAAAGATATTTTATTGGACTTTCTGTGGTTTTGGTGTTCGTTCCCGGACATCTCCACTTTTTGTGCTGAAGTGTGAAAATAATGTAAGCAAGGTTACTGTTCTTCAGCCATGGTATCAGTCAATCAAGCTATTGCAAACAAACCTGCTGAAGTCAACAATATAAAGAAAATGCCGGCACTCACAGTTAAATAATGTTATTATTTAAGACGTTTCAGCTACAAGCCATCGTCAGCGTAAGAAACTGCTTTTGCAGCTTGCTGTCTTGCGTTGCTGATGTGGAGCCACATCTGCCTCTATGAAGAGCTCTGGGTGGTTCACTCACAGATGTACCTCATCAAGCAATCAAGTCTAAACCTCACCTGTATATAACTCGTCTGATCTACTACTGTTTCTTACACTGATGACGGCTTATAGCTGAAACCTGCTCGTTGATTGCCCCATATTAAATAATAAGACTATTTAAGTTTAAGTATTTTTTGGCGTTTTTCTCCACGACAACACGTTTATTGGACTTAAGCTTGAGCGTATTTTGTTCATTGAATCTTGTGGTGAAAATGGTGTGTCGTTGGACATGTGTCTTCATCTTCCCTCACAAACGGCCGAAAAGGCACGAAGCGGCTTTTTTTGTAACGTGTGCTAACCTGCTACAAAATGAAAAACAGCTGTTGCAGTGATATATGGACCATAAAATGTGTTGAACAGACAGAATTAGGAGACTTACAGCTTCCATCAATGTACAAATTGTTCTTACTGTGACATGTTAAAATTGCCTTAATTAAAAAAAAGCAGATCTATTCTTAAGGCTTGGTTACATTCCTAATTCCTTAATATTTACTTTATGTTCCATTCACTTCAATTGAATCCTGTGCGATCAACAAATTAAAGAACATAATTTCTGTTTCGATGTGATGTTTGGTGAGGTCATGCCAATGTTGGCCTTTGACCATGTTCATTTGTATGGTGGGTCATTAGAAATGTTGATGATGTGTTTGGAAAGTCACTATTCTAGTGTGTGCTAAGTGTAATGTAAATGTAACTTTTAGTACTACAGAAAGTTTAGTGCAACTAAATCATTTCCTGCAGAGCTGCACCCACATTCAACCTGAGCAGAGGTTTAATCAGCTGGAATAAATGAAAACACCTGTGTGGGTGTGCAGGACCTTTAATATTTGAGTCATTTAACAGGCCTACGCATGTTAAGCGCTGGAGATGTTCTCTCCAAAAGAGGTTTTTAAGAGTCATGAACATCTTTCAGTTAATTACTCACACTCTGCACATAGCCTAGTTCAAGAGGGAGAGTGTGAAAGCATGCACAGTAATGTAAGTACTTGTCATTCATTATTTTTCTTCCCTGCAAATGTGTGTATTTGAGTATGTGAGGCTATTTCTTGGCTTGGACCAGTAACCTCCTGTAGTCTCTGCTGGTTGCCTGAGCGCTCTGAGGATAAAAAAGTGTTGTAGGTAAAATATGTATAAATAAAACTGAATTGACCTGACTTGCCTGAAACTGACGTGGCTGCAACAGAGCCAAGAAATAGAGCCAAGAAATAGTCTGGCACAAAACCCCCCCAAAACAGCAAAGAATAAACACACGTGTTAATCAGTGAGCTTTAGAGGTGCAGGTAGGCAGATTTAGATCTTGTTACCCTGTCACAGAGCCAGGCTACCTGTTTCCCCCTCTTTCCAGTCTTTATGCTAAGCTAAGCTACATGCATAGCCTTATACAGTGTCTACACAGGAAGTCAGACATGAGCACCCTGTTATCAGACCAGCAGCAGCACAAGCTTCAGTGCTCCATCTGTGTCTACTGAGTGTACGTCGCCCAATCTTTGACAGTGCTCAGGGCCCAAAGCACAATCACTGTAGTTATGTGATTGATGGATGGATTGATTGGTTGATTGATTGCATAGATAGACACAGAATTAATGCATAAAAAGTGCCACGCATTACCATAAAGAGGATTAAATAGCTTCTCAATGATCTGATAAGACAGGCGGAGTAAAATGGGACTCATAACCAGTAAACCCGTCAGAGACAGAATGAGAGCAGGGGGTTATAATGCGGTGATAATGAGACACACTGATGTAAGTTAAACATACTGCAGTCAGGGACATGAGCGCAACAGACCAGAGCTGGAGAGGCGTCAATAGACACGGTTGAAATCATACCGACGACTCTGGTGAGAACATGTTTCACAATATGATGGCTCAAAATGTTTGTGGTTGCTCCTGTCGAGCACCGGCAACACAAGAAACCACAAGGAGAAGAGGAGGGAGCGTAATCCACAGGGACGGGCTGTGGTTGAACATTGCTGGAAGGCAGTGACACCGAGAATAAAAGGTTTGAAATGAGTGGTTCAAACGAGAGCGCGAGAGAGATGAAGGGTGAGAGATGTTGGAGGTGGAGGGAGGAGGGTGAGGAGATATGACAATAAGAGAAACAGATCAATGGCCCTGAAAGGAAACTAGTTGCTGTAATTACACCTGTGTGTCCTTTTAAAAGATCACATACCTGTAATCTGCATTCAGTGACACACAATGACATCCAGAGACAGGGACAGACTGTAATTTCACAGTGATCATGTAAATCAAGGTTCCTTTGCCTTTTTTTTTTTCCTTATAAAGAGGCTCCTACTCTCAATCCAATTTGCACACAAATGAAATCATTAAAACATGCTTCCCTTGAGATGTTTACCCCCGAGTTATTAACTTATCTCTAAAAAACACCAGCTCTGAATCCTGATGGAATTAACCCTCTTTGTGCTTTGTGTCTGTCTATAGTGGGAAAACTGAAAAGGTTATAAGGAGAAACGTGTGTGTGTGTGTGTGTGTGTGTGTGTGTGTGTGTGTTTGTGTGTGGGTG
>NW_019524812.1:294049-298370 GCF_002814215.2 Seriola lalandi dorsalis | reverse complement strand
GTGGGTGGGTGCATGTACGCGCGCACATGCCTATAGGTGTGTATGTACAAACGAGGTGCACAGCAGTATCGGCGTACACACAGGTATGCAGAGCTGCGTAGGAGAGTCAATTAGGGGACAAAAGAGAGAAGGGCACAAACGACAGGAGGAGAAAGAGTGAAAGAGAGACTCTGGAGAAAAAGAAAGCTTCAACTATGCTGCTCTCCTTTCGTTTCCCTTCACTGACTTCCCCTTGCTTGGCTCCCACACAGCAGGAATGCACAGGCTACAACTGTGTGTGTGTGTGTGTGTGTGTGTGTGTGTGTGTGTGTGTGTCTTATATGATGGTATAGAGAGTCTCTTCTGTTCAGTTTTATCGTGGAGAGTAGCTAAGTATATTTACTCAAGTACTGTACATAAGTGCAGCTCTGAGGTACTTGAACATCGCCTCATTTCAGAGGGAAAGTCTGAGCTTTTTACCTCACCACATGTATTTGACAGTTATATAATTAGTCCTACTAGTTACTTTCAGGTACAGGATTTGACATAAAGTTTGACATTTTGGTAGATGATCGATGACACTCTCATGTCTGCATGGTAAATATGAAGTAAGAGCAACAGGTTGTTAGCTTATCTTAGCATAAAGACTGCAAATAGGGGGAAACAGCCAGTCTGGCTCTGTCCAAAGGTAGCAGTGTTTCCATTAGGTGACTGCTTGAGCTAATAAATGACAAGACCAATTGTTCCCAACCATTCTGGCCTGTGACCGCTTACAAAATGAATTACCGCCTCGCAATCTCCTCCTCAAAATCTCCACGTCCTGACTTACAGTATTGAATAATGGCAAGTGTGTTTTTGCAGAACCTTATGATGTCACAGTGAAGTTAACCTTTGATTTATTTTCATATAAAATGTCATCACTTCATTATTTTATCCTATTGGATATTTAATGTTAAATTGTATCATAATTAGCACATGGATTCGTGAGTTAAGGCCAAAAATGTGTTTTGTGAGGTCACAGTGAGCTTGACCTTTGACCACCAAACTCTAATCAGTTCATCCTTGAATCCAACTGAAAGTTTGTGCCAGATGGGTGATGCTAATATATTACATTCAGAAGAACGTGAGGTCACCATAATGTTGAACTTTGACCTTTGACCACCAAAATCAGTTCATTTTTTAATCCAAATGGACCTTTGTGACAAATGTGAAGAGTTTCACATGAGGAGTTCCCAAGCTATTGCATTCACAAGGCAAAAAACATGTTTTGTGAGGTCACAGTGAGCTTGACCTTTGACCACCAAACTCTTATCATTTCATATTTGAGTCAGAGTGAATTTTTGTGCCAAATTTGAAGAAATTCCCTTAAGTCGTTACTGAGATATCACGTTCACAAGGATGGGACAGACGGACAACCCAAAAGCATAATGTCTCCGTCCCTGGCTGTCGCCAGCACAGAGGCATAAAAACACCGTGTTTATCTGGGGCCTCTTCTCAAGTTTCTGATGAGTTGTTAGTCTTTCACCAGAGATGTTTTGCCTCTTAACTTCTCAAATGTTTGAGATAAAGATAAAGATAAAATGATCTAATATTTCACAAAAAGAGCAAAGATGAGAGAAAATGTGATATGTATGTATATATAACTTTCCTTTTTTGCTTTGGGAAGCACTGGGCTAAACTACTGAACTAACTATGAAGTAGGTAAAACTAGCTCCACCTTGGTCTGCTACATCAGTAAAATGCTGGACTTTTATATGTAATTAATTGTGTTTACACTGTTTTATTTTACTTTTACTCCAATAAAGGATCAGAAAAACTTCTTCTACCACTGCTCACTTTGAATGAATTCACTTCAGCTTTTCTATTTGTCACAGTAAAATAACAGTAGAGCAGATACAGACTGACATGAAGACTCGGCCCAGAGCAGCTTCACCTGAACTCATTTGCATGACAGCCACACTTTGCATGTTGAACTCTGTGATATCTAGGCCAAGAGGCTGATTGTTGAGAATTTCACTGAGGAGGAAGGGTTTTGTTAACCTAAATACAAGCCTTGATAGCATCACCTATATTAACAGATTTTACTCCTCCTGTTGTCTGCTGCCACCCAACACAATTCAAGTGAAAGAAATTACATTTGTGGTGCTCAAAGCATCAAAACCTTTTACCCGAGAGGCTCACCAACAATGACATGATTACTCTGGATATGAAACAGGCCTCGCTGTGAACAGTCAACAGAGAAACTACAAGGTCTCTGGTAGAAAAAACAAGTAGTTACAATGTGAACTGTCCAGAGTGAGGCCTGAGGATGATCTAGAAAAATCAAAGAGAATTAACAATTTGTTGTGGTTAAAATTAAGGTCGTAATTCTTTTTTTCAGTTTATGAATTACATTATTGTAAGTTTAACAACCAAACACTATTTAAAGTAGTTAGAGTTATCTCCATTGACAGTAGTTCAGTTGATAGTATTTAATGTTTATGATATGTGTCTTAGCCGCTAAGCCACCAGGACACCTGCACTTCTTTAAATCCAGAGCACTTATTAATATCAGTAACATTTTGGCTCTGACTCCACTTTGCTTATAGATACAACACATCAGGACAGCATGAGTTGTCAGCATTACTTCTCTTCATGCTCTGAATGTGCTGCATGACTCAGCATTTAGCTGTGTTTGTGATAAGACTCACATCTATGCAAACAAGATGCAACATATATTGAGCATGAACGTCAAAAGACAAGGTGAGAGGAGCAAAGTTGGCGTTCACAGAAAACTCAAAGAATACACGCGCGCGCACACGCACGCACGCACACACACACACACACACACACACACACACACACACACACACACACACACACACTCCTTGCTGAATTCGAGTCTTTCCCAGCTATGGCCTTTGGCAGTGAACCTGACCATGAATGAGCTTTAACACTTGACATAAGGATTATATGCTGGGGACTTCACTCCATTCACTTCATGTTAACGGTATTTCTATAGCACCTCTCATATTGTCATTTGTCACAGGTGGTTTTAACAAAAGAGCAGGCCTTAACCAGACTTTGATGAACTAGTTCCTGTCTCTTATACACATCTATGGTCAGGTTCACTGCCAAAGGCCATAGCTGGGAAAGACTCGAATTCAGCAAGGAGTGTGTGTGTGTGTGTGTGTGAATGCGGGTGTGGTCAAAAATCTGTTTCCCTTTCCGGGTGGCACCTGAACCTACACAGGTTAGTTCCTACTTATAGTAGATGTCTTAATTGGCTCCTACATCTTGCTTTTTGTCATTCTTCACTTACACTTGTCTGGAACTGGGTTTGTGCAGTGTCCTAAGGTAGCCTTCTCCCTTCATTCCTGTCTGTAGGACCTTGGACACTATCAGTCATAATAGAAGTTACACAGTCAACAATGGTTGTCTAACAACGTGTGGTCAATATAATTTGAATTCTTGAAATATGAGTGAGACCTACAGAATAAAGAAAGAAGATAGAAGGAGAAAAATACAAAGTACTCGCTTTTGTTGCAGCCAACTTAAATTCAAGTGGACTACACACTGTGCTCCATGAAGGCTGAAACAGCAGTATTGGTGTTAATGATTAAAGTTGTATTGTAATAACATTTTTTCTCTCGCTGTCTCTCCACAGTAACATCAAATGGAACTTCACTAAGGTAATTTGTTAATATTGTTGGCAGTATACCTGTAAAAGAATCATTCACAGTCAAATTTTGCTGTATTTTCTTTCCACAGTTGTATGAAAATCCATGTTTGTGCTAATATTTTGATGTCTCATTCTTCAACAGTTTCTTATAAATAGAGAAGGACAAGTGGTGAAGCGGTATGGCCCAACAGATGATCCCAGCGTAAGTGGCATTCGCTCTAGTTTTTAATAATATTTCTGTGCATGCTGTGAAGTATGAAATCTTTCATATAATGTTGGTGCATATTATAGTTTCCTGCTATTTTTGATTAAGTTAAAATACTGTTCATTTCAGCCATTAAAAGTTTATTCAGGCTATTTATATGAAATATGTATCTGTTTTGTAATGAACATTTCATCTCTGTCCATGGTGTTGGACTGGTGTCATTAACCATCTCTGTCATAATAAAGTTTCTGCTTGTTTCTCTTCCCAGGTGGTGGAGAAGGACCTACCCACATACCTCTAATACAACTGTGTCCTATGTGTTACTTTGACTCCTGACCTCTCCTATGGAGTTCAGTGTATTTGTGTGTGCGTGTGTTTCTGGACCAGTGACGGCCTGTCTGTAAACCCAATTTTGGGGAGGACAAGCCTGATGATTCCCAGCGTGCAACTAACCGCCAGAGCCCACACACACACAC
>NW_019524812.1:224045-293999 GCF_002814215.2 Seriola lalandi dorsalis | reverse complement strand
CTCTATCTCTCTCTCTCTCTCACCCCCCCTCCCTTTTCTCCACCCCACCACCCTCCACCTCCCAAAGATGGCCAGATAAAGCGAGTCTTTCAGCCAAAGACGCTGCCACTGTGTGTCCCAGCTCTCTCTCCCCTGTAGCCCAGCCCGCCCTGCGGCCCGGCCCTGAAACTGATCCAGGTAGGCTTTCTGATGGAGAACTTTCTCACACTCTTACATGCCAATCACACACCTACCCAATGTACAGGAGGAGAGAATAAATACAAGGAAAGTGTGTTACAAACACACAGTATGCTCACAGCACACACACAGAAACGCACACAAAAGCAAACTGTACGCAGATAAGGGAAGATAATTGGCTCTGGGACAAAGAGTCTCGCAGGTAAATGGACTGATACTAATCAAGAAGAAGAAACCTAAGCCAACTCTGTAGGACATTGTTGTGTATGCTGTGTGTGCTCAGTGTGGATACATTCGGAGTCATGGATGGACAACTGAACGGGCCAGAGTGGTCAAACGGCTCCTGGACCAGAGCCTCCATTTGAAGCGACTTTTGATATTGATATTGTTGGAAAGTCAATCACACAACTACAGAGAGACATAAAACAAACACAAAAACATGCACAATGACCACAAAGAGACATAAACTTAATATAATAGGACACAAAATGACCTCAAAGAGACGCAAAACAACTAAAAAGAAATGCAACACAACCACAAAGGGATGCAACAGACTAAATATAGATGTTATACATCGACAAAGAGATGTAAAACAATGAATAAGAGATGAGCAATGGCCTCAAAGAGATGCTAAACAACTAAAAAGAAAAGCAACACAACCACAAATAGACACAAAATGGCCACAGAGAGATGTATAGTGTCTAAAAGAAGACACAGAACAACTAAGGAGAGTCTCTTTCAGTCTGGGTGTCTTGCTCCAAAGTAAAAGTGGTGGGGGCATTTTTACATGTCTGTACCCAGCAGTCCATTGTCTTATAATCCATGTTAGGAGTATCTGTGTGTCACGCTCTGTGTGTCTCTGAAGCCTCACCTGGGTTTTGTGCGATATTACCAACATTATTACAACACAATATGATTATGAATTAGAACCACAAAGCCTTTTGTTGCATTTCTGCAATTCTTTCATTATTAGAAGCAAGTCAACCATGCTGGGAGCGATCAAAGACAGACAAAAAGAGAGGTAGAAAAGACTGCAGGAGGTTTTCTTTCACTCAAATAGAAAAAGTAAGAAACAAACAAAACTTGTAAAATCCCTAGAAAAATTGTGGCTCACTCCTCCGCGTCCCTGCCAAATCATTTTGAAGGGATTCTCTTGAGCAAGCATTAATTGCTGAATCGAAGAGTCCAGGAAAGAAGTGATTAAAGGGTGAAGAGATGGATTGATGGATTTTCAGAAGGGTGATTGGAGGAGGTAAGAGCTCTACTGAATGAGAGTATTTGTGTCAGTCACTGCGGTAAAAGCTTCTCATTTTCCTGCCCTCGCAAGGACTTTAGGTCTCAAAGCAAAAAAATAAAACAATGTGAAAAGAATAGGCCTGCATCTTATTTTCATTAACGATTAATCTCACAAGTGTTTTCTCAATGAATCTATAACATGTGAGAAAACTGCGAAATATATCATCAATAATATAACCACCACAAAACTCCCTGGAATCTTCAAATAGCTTGTTTTTCATTTTACAGGCTAACAACAACTCTTTTGTTTGGTGAAGAGACTTCAGACAGATGAAAAACTCCTTCATTTACAGTGACTAATGTTAGTATTAGTTTCTTCCTGCATTATTGGGAAAAACCTAAAGAAAAGGAGAAAGGGAGAGCTGGAGGAGGAAAGAGAAAGGTGGACTGAATAATCGATATCTGTTCCTTGGCCAGACTGTTTTGCTAATGGCAGATTAATTGGTTTGCTCTTTAATGAGGACACAAGACGGAGCAGCCAGCAGTGTGATGTTTGATCGAGATGGAGATTGTTCCATAGGTCCAGAAGAAAGCAACGAAAAGACCAACAGTCTTTAACATAAGAAAAGAAAGTTCATTATGGATGAAGGGAGAAGAAGAAATCGATGTGACTGAGGAGATCAATGGAGGCAGAACAAATAATTTATCATGGAATATAGTGAATGACAAACTACAAATGACATAATGCAAGCTAGTAAGTAAGTCATTTTGTTTATCATCTATTGTAATCTGAACCAAATTTCAATCCATGCAATAGTCGTTGAGGTATTTCAGCCTTGACCAAAGCGGTGGATTGACCGAATGGCTGACATTACGTAATGGAAATAGTTTTTTTCTTTATTGTCCCTATAATAATCTTTTGACTCCTCAGATTTATCTTAAAACTCCTTGGGAGGGATCCTGAGTCCAACCCTGAGGTTTGGAACCACTGGTCTAAACAACATCTCTGCTCTTTTCCCATGAAGATGAAGGTTTCATTTTATAAAAAGTGTATTAGTTCTGTATGGAGACAGCTTTTGCTTCAGGAGTGACCAAGCGCTTCTATTAAAAACACTAAAAGGTTTCTTTTCTATTTTGTCATTCAACAGCGTGATTGTCTTTTCCACACCTGAACAGATAGTGACACAGGCTACAAGGACTAAAACAAATGTGTTGTGGTAATTGTCATGTTTTTTCCATGTCATCCTGACCTACTACTTTCACGCACATGCAGAGAAGGACAGAAAAGGTGTAAAAGCATGTGAACATGAACTCTTCCTCTGAGCGCCATTGTTATTCCACTTGAGCCACAGTTTGAGTGTATTGTTGTATTTCAAGCTTAGCCTGTTCCCTTGGTAACCATACTGATAACAGCACTGCCCCTGTACTTACTGGCCATGCGTATATGAAGGGAATGGCAATGTGTCCGTTAGTCCCATCCTCTCCTCCTCCTCCTCCTCCTCCTCCTCCTCCTCCTCCATCGTGTCCTCGGTGACGGAGTGACTGGGAGTTTCCACCCAGGACGCCTGTGCTGCCGGAGCCAAAGGTGCAGGCTCCAGTTGAAGCGACCCGGGCCTGGTACTCCTTGAGGCAGGCTCGGAAGAAAGTGTCACATTGGTCCCTGGCAGAGCAGCGCTGCCCCCCACTAGCCTGGAGGTCACAGCAGTCTCCGTTCTGCAGGAATCCGTGCAGGTTCTGGAAGTGGCGGATCTGAAGCTCGAACATCCCCACGGCACACACAGCCTGAGTCCAGAGAGAGGAAAAGGAAGGGCGGGAAAGAGAGTTTCATTATTATATCATCCATAATTAACTGGCACAGTGCATGGACAGACAAGCAGTTAGTCCGACACATAGCCCTCCATAAAACCTAAAATTGTTGTTTTACCTTTTGAACAAATGAGATTTAAGATGCTGCTAGGCTGATATTTTAGACAGAGCCAGGCTAGCTGTTTCCATGCTAAGCTTAGCTAACTGGTTCCTGGCAGGAGCTTCGTTTAGTGCTCATGAGAGTGATATCTATCTCTTGAGTATTGACCGTGGAAGCCTTGCAACAATCAGGGACCAAAATCATAATTTTGGCGTAAAAATTTCAGCGGATGATTTAGTAACAAGCAGAACCTGCTTTTAACAACGGACAATGAGTTAAAGAGAAAAGGAAATCACAAAATTTATATTTATTCATTTATAAACTGAGGAAGAAATCGTTCACACAATCTGTCACGTGCTCATCTCAGGTATGTCTGTCTGTGTGTGTGTGTGTGTGTGTGTGTGCGTGTGTGTGTGTGTATTCCCAGGGGACAACGACACTGAGAACCAGCTCACACTTCTTTCCTCTCCTCCTCCTCCCTTCTTTCTATCTGGAAACAAGCTTGAATGTTCCTGTCATTTCTCTTTCTCAGGCTGTCTCTTTTTCTGTATTGTTGCCATGCTCCTTTTCATCTGCCTCCTTTTTCTTTTAGCTGTTTAAAGATGGATGTAGGAGACACACACACACACAGACACACACACACACAGACACACACACACTTCCACACACACTCTAGAGTTAACAAGCCCCCCTGAGAGTCTCGGAGCACCAGGGTCAGGTATATGTCTGCATGCATGTCTGTGTGTCTGCATGTCACTGTGGCAGAATAAAACAATGGCTTTGGCTATTTCCAATGACTGCAAACACAAAAATAAAGCAACTGTTATCTCGGTTTGCCATGAAAGCTGTGCTGATGAATAAATCTAAATAATTCACAGTTATTTTGGCACAAACACTAAACTAATGATAGCTCATTAAGTCCAAGAATCAGAATTATGTATCCCCCGCGGTGCTGTGCACTCAATCATAGACAGAAATCACCAGGACCAACGAGATATCATGTGTCTGCCAGAATCTCAGTCGCCCCATTGTGTTTGGTTGTGTGTCCCTCTCCTGCACCCTGTCCCTGAGCTTAGAGGGGCTGAGGGGGTGAGGTAGGAGGGGTCAAGGGGGTTGGAGTAGTGTAGGGAGGGCGGACTCATCTACATCAAAAGGCTTGTGGAGATACAGTGGCGCTCATCACTCTACATCCTCCTTTCTTCCTCTCCTACTCTCACTGCCCGAGCCATTCCCCACATACCAGCATTTCAGCGCTTCAGTCTGACCGGGGGGGGGGGGTCCCAGCTGAGGCACAAACCCTCTCTGCAGGAGAGCTCTGGAAGTTAAAGGCTACCTACACCCAAAACTCAAGGCTGGCTCACATCAAATCCTCTCCATCTAAAGACTGACATTCATGGCTCAGCACCTGAGCTCAGGTGAGACTGGTCGACTCACCTTCAATCCTCCAAAGCTCAACAGCTACATCTAATCACAAATATGACACAGCAAATATTACACAATAGTTTCACTAAGAGTTTCCTTATGCATCCAAGTATCACATATAATCCTATCCTTGTTGCTGACTGAATTTTTCTAATGTAAATTTTGTGGCACTTTGAATTTCAATTGTTATATATTTATTAATAATAATAATGTGTGTGTGTGTGTGTGTGAGAGAGAGAGAGAGAAAGAGAAAGAGAGCGAGAGAGAGATTAAATAATCCAAATAATCACATATTTAGCAGACTAATTGATAAAGATGATAGTTGCAGCCCACTGAGACTCACAGTTTTGTGGTGAGCCTCAGGCAATATCTCGACACCTCAGCAAATCACATCTGGATGGATCCCGCAAGCTTAGAAGATAAACAGCTTTTATTGGGCTTTAGGTTATACTTTCCCTTGGCAAATTTAATGTTATCTAATTTTAATCAAATCCAGCTTGAGTGAAAATGAATGAGCCTGATTTTGCAAACCACATGGGTTTAATAAAACTGGACAAAAGACAACATGTAGTGTCTTCATTTGTAAAATCACACGGTCTTTAGCAGGTCTCGATGAGGATGGTCCCTTGTTGTCTGCATTATAAATGGTCACCAGCGGCAGCAGAGGATCCTGAGTGTGTGAGTGTGAGTGTTGTGAATGTGTGAGTGTGCTTCACGCTGCAGTGCGGTCGGAGAATGGAGGGAGTGGAGTGTGTTGTTCCTCAGCTGTGCGAGGGTTGCAGAGGTGCAGAGAGAGACACGCAGAGCTGTCCGAACGTTCAACATTCACACGCCCCGGAGTTTATTCGGCTGTGGCCCCGAGCTCCACACACACCCAAGACACAGATGCTGGATGTGAGCTCAGTGTTTAAAAAAAACACACACACACACACACACACACACACACACACACACACACACACAAAGACACACACAAAGACACACATGTGCACACATGCACACTCTGGAGCACCTCTGGGCCTGTTCCTGCTACTGCTGAGTCCTGTCACACATCATAGGCATCCTGATCAGACCAGCAGATGCCTGACAGCTCACAGGGCGAGAAGGAAAAAATAAATGTGGTTTCTCACCTCCATGCCCAATATTTTGCTGGCATAAAATATGAAGCTTTTCATGCTGACAAAATAATGACTATAATGCCAGGAGCAGCTTGTCAGAATCATTCATGCAAGTTATTGCAGTGACTTTTGAACTCTGCTGTTGTGTATAAAGCACTGTAACACACAAAAGAAGGTCTGCATCCATGCAGCCATAAGGGATAAAGACAGAGGGGGTAGGAAACAGTCAAGAGAGTGTCAAAGAACCAGAGGCTGAATAATGTTAAAAATAAATACACAATGCACCAGCTTGCAAACATGCTAAAGGTGGGGATAGAGAGAGAGGCAGATAAGCAGTGAATAAGGAGTGGATGCTGAACAGAGGATGTGGGTAGGGAATTAAGGTGTTGTTTTACTAAGGAGCCACCACAGTCCTTCAAAAAGGATTTATAAATCACATGCAGCAGCTGTATGTTGTTATTTTTGCTTGATTTCAGAGATGTCTTCTCCATGATACTCAACAAACAATAGGCTCAAACACAATAAACAGTCGTTTCTTTATAATGTTCAACAATATATATGGTTTTGCTATAATACTCCTACTAGACAAATGTTTTGCTGTGACAGTTGTATCCCTTGCGTCTAAAATAGGAATACAGTAGTTGTCTTTTGCGTGGGTTAACAGACACCAGCGGGCTGAAACAACAGGTGGGCACAGCGCCATATAGGAGCGGAATGAGGGCAGCACAAAGGGGAAAGGGACAGTGCGTATGCGTATGTGTGTGTGTGTGTGTGTGTGTGTGTGTGTGTGTGTGTGTGTGTGTGTGTGTGGAATCCATTACTGACTGTTTTCACGCAGCTGTGATAAGAAATAGAGACTAAACCACAGTTAAAAGTCAGCTTCGGGGGTTTAAGGGCATGCCGCCCGAAATAGCACTTAATCGGTGGCTTACCTGCGGTTGTATCGTGAGCGCAACGAGTAAAATCACAGCCCGCTGCAGGTGGAGGTGTTCCCGGTGTCGGTCACCCCTCATGTCTGGCCTCCCGCTGATCTTTCCACTCCCGTTTCTGGAATCGAGCCGAGTTATCATGTGCGCTCTTGAGCTCTCCATCCTTGCGTCAAGGGATTGGGGACTGTGTTGTGCGCTCTGGCGATGATGGTGGTGGTGGTGTGCCCCCCCCCCTCGTCCCTCCCTGCGTCCGTCCGTCCGCCCAGCTCTCCTCCTTCTCCGGTCTTAAACCCTGAAACTCCCGCTGAGCCACTTCATCGCGTCCAGTTCAGAGACCATAATCACTGCTACCTCTTTCTCCGCTTGGATTTATCCCACACCCACCCACACATATACACACGCACACCTGATCACCCTCTTGCTGCTGTGTCCAGGGTGGATTTCCACTGGGAATGACACATGCACACAAACACACACACACACAGGACACGTAAACACACTCCCCTTGCGCTGTATTCCTCCCTCCACCTGCCCTAAGAGGCTTTAAAAGGGTCCAATCTGCCGGCTCACTTGACTTGAACTCTTATCCCAATCAGCTGGCACTCTCTCCTCCTCTTCTTCTTCTTCTCCTTCTTCTGTCTCTCTTTAAGCCTGATCCACGCACCAAAAAAAACAGAAAACCCCTAAATATAATCTACACTCATCCTATTTCGTGACGTGTGTGTGGAAGCAGCCACCAAAGTTGTGCCTCTCCGGCGGAATGATTTCACTTTGCGCTCCTCTAATCCAAGCGGCTGGCTAGTCATTTGACAACCCGATACGAAGCCCGGCGGCGATAGAGTCAGTGTGGGAAACAATGAGAGAGGGATAGAGAGAGAGAGAGCGTGGAGGGTGTGTCCTGAGGCAGGGAATATCCGTCTTTCAGCTCTGGTCCGGATGGTTCCCAGCGCGCACCAGTGCTCTCATCCCTTTCTCTCGCCCCTCTCTCTCTAGGCTACACCTTGAGCCACCTGTAGACCAACCCAAACTTTTTTTCTTCTTTTAAGTATGTCACATTTAGGCGTGGGATTACGCATGAACGCGTTTCGTATCTCACTTCTCCTCTCTGGGTTTTCTGTTTCCTCTCTACCTTTTTGTGGCACCTGACTGGTTCCTCTCCTCCAGTTTCAGGGCTCTGCTGCCCCCAGCTCACTTCAAAGCTCCGTCGTGCCAATTAACTGCTTTTACAGTTTCGCTGGAGCTCTGAATAGGACACTTTCTATGGCGAGGCTTTGAAGCTGCAGCCCTGCATCATTAAACTGCCCCTGCTGCGGATGATGAAATGGAAGTTGTCCGCAAAAGAAAAAAAAAATGTGATCGTCATATTCACATTTACGATTAAACATGTTTGGACAGCTGCCGGCCTGTGTACTGTGCGCACATGGGTGAGCGCATAAATATAAAAGAGAATTGTAGGGTGCACAGGCATCTTTTGAATATTGGCACCGCTCACACGGCATATTTTCCACATGTGACCTCCAGTGCTCGTCTTGCTAGACCCAAGACCTCCACACAATGTACCTTCTTTATCGGGGGAAATCTAATGAGATTCGGCCTCCCTCCTCCTCTTCCTCCTCCTCCTCCATCTGAAGGTCTATCACGGGCTTGTTGCTCAAGAGCTTCCCTGACAACCGCTGGTGTTTCCACGGCCTGGCGCTCAGCAGTGACCCCGGAGCAGAACAGAGGGCTCTTGAGGAGCCGAGCGTCGATTTGCATAGGGGAGCACTGACCTCCAAACATGAGCGGAATTCTAACCAAGCATCCGGAAATATGCAGACATCACTGGGTCTGCTCGAGGCTGCGGTGTGTGGCTCACCTGTGGAAGAGTGACCGAAACAAAAAGTGCGACCCCTGCTCTCTTTGGGTCTCATTACAAAGTTGTGTATTTGGCACCATCTAATGGTCACATGTGTCCCTCTGGACACAGGTAGAAGATGTAGGTCTCAGCTTCATATCGTGTATAAATTAGCAACTATCAGAGCGAGAAAACCATTTTTAAATAGTATTAAGAGTTTAACACTCAAAAAGTCAACTCATCTGCTTCATCAAGACTCTGCTGGTGTAGTTGGATCAAATTGAGGCCAAACAATTCACCAACTGTCATCAGAGTCTGATTCAAATGTTTCTAAATTCTGCATGGAAGGATGTGGCATCATGTTTCTCTCATCTCTGTATCCTTGAGAACTATGGGCTTTATAAAGGCTCTGAGGGCTTTAACCACGCAGCATGAGTTTGTAATGGTGATTGTTGGTTAGTAACTAGTAAACATTATTTTTAACTGCAAAAAGCAAATAGTTGCAGATTCTGGCACAAATGTTGATGACCAATGGCAGCACCCCTCCGATGAAAAGAAACATGACAGTCCTTAGGAGAGGCCACAGGCTCAGACATTGATGATGTGTTTGGGATGGGGTTTTTTAAAATTATATCTCACTCTGAGGCGAAACTGACAAGCACAACTCCCATGCATAATCCACCCGATAAGTATAAATTGCCTCTCAGTCCCTGCAACTGAAAGATCACTGTGTTGGTGAATGGGAAAGCACTAGGCATGTTGCCAAGAGCATGCGACACACACACACACACACACACACACACACAAATGGCGCCCTGGTGGCTAAGGTCAGTGCTTTCTCAAGGCAAAATAAGGGAGTGTGGAAAGGCTTGGGAAACTGCAGAAGAATGTGCATTTCTGTGTACACTGTTGAGCTGACCTGAAGACAATTACTCAGGGCACAGTTTAAGTCCACAACAGGGAGGCCCTGTGTGCACTGAGCACAGTTGATAACGCGAGTCTAAATTAAGCTTTTCAGGCCTAATTCACACATCACTCTGCCCGACTCTCATGAATCCAGCCTTTGAGGGGGGGTGTGGGTGTAATTACTCTGCAAACCTACAGCATCTGAAGGCAGAGAGGGGCCTTTGAGGATGTGTTCAAAACATACAGTGGGCATTTGCTAATTGGCAAAATGGTAGACAACTATAAACATGTGAGACTTTGTACTCAGTGGCATTCATTAGATATTTGTTTAAACACCAATTCCCCACATACAGTCCTTATAAAAAGGCAGCCAACAATACAATTATCATTTTAGGGTACTGCTATACTTTTACTCCAGTACATTTCAAAGGTAAATATACTGTTCGCGTTACTTCACCACATTTATCTAAGAATTTTAATTACTAGTTATTTTTCAGATAAAGATTTTGAAAATTCAGTGAGCATATACCTTATATTACAGTAATACAGGCCTAATACCACATTATCATTTTCTTAATATTATTACAACTGTGTTTTAATAGATTGTCATTCGTTATCTATTTATACAACAGCTTCCACTTATAGCTGTCCACAGAAGGAATTCTAATTAACACTAATATGTGCTTAGAACAGCATTATGGTGTTTTATATACCAGTTTTTGAATGTTTATATACTGCTGATAAATTCTTAATAGGGCAATTAAAATAAAGTGTCAACATATTAGGTTAAATTAACTCCAAATAAGAAACAAACAGCATTTTAATGTTTAATGCTTCAGTAAATATTATTCAATAATACAACGCAGGCATGGGATATTCTGTCTAATATTGAGTGCTTTTAATTTTGATATTCTAAGTATTCTGCACTTTTATTTAAATAAAGTTCTGAATACAGGATTTAACATAACTAACTTCTCATCAATTGACATCTAGTACAGCGTTTGTGAAGCAGCACCAGCATTTACAACCCAATGACATGAAAAAAAAAAAAAACCATTGGGAATGATGCAACTGTACTAAAAAATGTCAAAGCACAATGGTTCAAGACCATGGACATAATCTAATAGATTTTACAGATTCATTTTTGCTCAGGTATAAACTTCATAGCTGAAGAAACTGAATGAGACTCCAATTGATTTATTTTACAAGCATAACAGAAACGATGATTTATGACCCAGTAATTTTAGATATGATAATTTCTACAGGAGAAATAGAAAAAATTGTTCTTTGGCCAAAGAATTCAATTTTCTACAAATTATCAATATTTGCGGAGAGTGTGGGCAGCCAGCAGTCTGAACCGTATATCATGTTAACATCAGGATTCTCAGACTGAGTTCAACCAAGGACTTCTGTTGCCCTTTTTCTCCCACCCTACATTTGCTGTTCGAGCTCCACTGCTGACTAATAAAGACAACAATTCGGATAATCAGCTTTCCCCAATACAGAGGGCTGAGATTAGGCCATTTAATATTCCAAGCAAAAGCTTGAGCACAAGTAATTTCCCCCAGATATCCCATACTCTGTGACTGAAGCTACATTAAAAGATAAGATCTCCTGATGTAGCTTTTGGTTGGAATAAAGGCCGACAGGTTCACAGTCCTCCGTAGCGAAGGCTTTAACACACCTGCATTGACAATTTACTGCTATATATTTAAAGTTTCTGCAGCACTGAAGCAGAATTGGGCACAAAAGATAAAAATCAACATTAAATTGAATTATTTCAGTTGGGTTGCTTAAAAACAGTTTACTGAGGTGTTTAACCCATCCATCCCTATTCCCACCTCACACCACCGCAAAACATCAATGTCAGCGGTAGAAGAAAGTAGGTTTATAGCACCAGCTATTGGCCTAACATGAAATCATACTGCAACATGAGCACATGGGAAATCACAAGGGAGAGCACAGTCTTCAAGAAACATTTTAATTATAAAAAGGAAAAAGCTCCAGGTACAATGTCTGGTAGACCAGACTCTGGGTGCAATGCTTTATGACAAACAGTTAAAAAAAAAAACACTTCATACATCAAGTTGCTTGTGGATTCAGGTATAAACTACAACAGATATATAACTAATACATTTGTGAAATTCATTATCCTAATTTTCATGGATGTACTTGACCATTATTTCAAGTCAAGAGTTCTGTAGCACAATAAAAACACAGCAACTTGATGGAAATAAAGTATACTTACATGTAATCCTGGAAGAAAGAAAAAAATCCACCACCCGTGCAGCACTTATCAGCAACTGTATATAAAACTGGTTCTTACTTCGGGTCACTGCTGTTCATTTAAAAAAAAAGACGAGTGTTTGTGTGTGTATGTGTGTGTGCACGCGGATGTAAGAAAATGGCCGGTCCTGAGAGGTGTTACTTCTTAGCGAATGAGATCTTCATGGCATTTGTTTGTGTGATCTTAAAGCCTTGTAGTGCATCTCGTGCAGCACCGGCCTGCACTTCATTCTCAAACTCCACAAAGGCGATGTCGTGGCGACCAGGGACCAGACGAACCTCCTTGAACCCAGGAAACCTGAATAGACAACAACAGTCAGGTTCAGCCTTTAACTAAAGGGCAAATACAAATAGGTATAACTGAACGCAGAAAATGAGTCGTTACTGACTGGTTGAAGAGCATGGAGAGCATAAGTTCGTTTGTCTCCTCTGGTAGGTTGGTGAGGAAGAGGATGTGATTGGGAGGATTTTCTGCAACCTGTGAGGACAAAGGCCAGTAGAGGTCAGAATATAAGCATAGGCTGATATGCTAACATTATTTAGATAAAGAAAATGACCACATGCACGGTGAAAAGGAGTGACACACGCTACCTGTTGAGGCATTTGTCCAGGCATTTGTCCGGGCATCATCTGACCAGGAGGCATGGCCCCAGGGGGCATCTGACCAGGTGCCATCCCTGGAGGAGGCATCATCCCTGGAGGGGGCATGTAAGGCGGCTGGCCTGGCATGTGCATCATGCGGGGAGCTTGGCTCATGGGAGGCATACCCTAAATAGTGAAGTACAAATGTGATGAGCATGTCAGTATCATGCTATCAGTGATCCCCACCCAAATCTGGGAAGCCTGTATGCTATTGTTTACTCTGCTGCATGAAAATGCAGTGTCAATTTTAGATCATTTGTCTATCTTATCTGTCAGTATGGCTAGACAGAAACCAATAGGTGAGTAACAAACTCAGTTTTTGTGATTTCTGAACACATTTTTGCCTTTTTCACATAAAACACTTACCGTTTTATTTTCAGTCATATGTCTAAGAAGGTCGGTCTCACTTAAGTTTGATGATTTTTGTTCCAAAGCAAACTGAGGCTTTGCTTGGAAACAAATACTTAGAACATAAATGAGACCAATTGGTTTCAGTGTCAATTTTCTTGGAAAAAAAAGGCAAATTTCCATACTTTGTTACTGTGTCCACAGTTATAATCAGGCTCACTAGTGAAGAGTTGATAGATTGTGCTTGATACTCAAACAAAAATTCTGTTGCCAACATTAATTCTACTTACAGGCATGGCAGCAGGTACCCCAGCAACCATGGGTGCAGCAGCTCCTGGCACACCTTTCTTAGCTCCTGCAGCATCAGGTCCTTTGGTCTTCTTCTTCTCTTTTTTACGGTCACGCTCCACATAAGTGCCCTTCATTTTAGCTATGATATCCGAGTCCTGCTTGGCATACTGGATACGCTGCAGGAAGAGACAGATGAGTTAAGACCATATTTATTTCAAAGACTACTGTTTCAACCTGGTTAACAAGCAGATAAAAGTTTAATTGATTAACTTCTAACAAAAAAAAAGAAATTAAAATACTGAATATAGCCTGGGTTTATATGTTGATCTTCAGTGTTCATTCAATGTGAGGATAACCAACCATGGGTTTGTCATAGAAAGGGAATCCCTGCATGGATCTCAGAGCATTGGACGCGCTGTTTATCTCTTTGAAGATTACAAAGGCCTGGCCCTTCATCTTCAGGTTTCGTGCGACCAAGATGTCCAAAATCTGTCCGAACTGCGAGAAAATGGCGTACAGAGACTTTTTCAACTCTACAGAAATAAAGACAAATGAGAGAAACAGTTAGTTTGATTTGATATATTGGTACATTTCACTCGATCCGAGAGAGCCTGCAGGGTGAGGATCCTAAACTTACCATCTTTCTTGATTTTCTCATTCAAGTTGTTGATGTAGATTGTATGGTTAAGCCGTACATCAGTGGTGGCCATCTTCCAACCTGCTGAAGAGTGATGGGATGGGGAAAAAAGCTTGAAATATTACTTTTAAGCCATTTAAGGGCACAATTATTATTGAATCGCTAAGCAGCTAACAAGCTAACGTTAGCAAACAACGTGGGTGAACGTTAGCCTATAAGCTAGCTACAACTAACATTATTAAACTAAATACATTCTTCAATCATTTACGCCTGATTATCCCTTTGTCACAAAACAACGTCCAAATGTGCTACCCAAATTTACTAATGGGCTGCAGAAACTCTGATGTACAAATAAAAAGCGATTCAACTCACCTCGAAATAATGAATGAAAACCCCGGCCACGCAAATCCCGTTCACTGTTCTCGCGTTAAAAAAAATAGCACAGACGTCGTTTCCGGTGTTATGGTAAATTCGATGACCTATTACTACTTCGGACATTTATTTTATACTTTCGTAATTTTTGTAGCTGTTGTTACCACACATGGTGCCACCACAGCATTAAGAAAAGACCGTAAATTTTGACAGCGGTGAAGAAAGAAATTGGACCTCAGAGATACAGAGGAAATTACACATTTTGATTGCAGAATGCGGTGTAACACCTGTTGTCACCATAGGTGACACATGAATTAACTGTACAGTGAGTTCACGACTCTATACCAAAGACCTGAAAAAGTGTCAAAAGGAGTCATAATGTCTACAAAGAGACAAAAATTACAGCAAAACTACTGTAATGAGACCAAAAACAGCCGCAGAGACACTACATGAATACTAGAGACGAAAAAAGCCACAAAGAGACACATAATGACTAAAAGGAGACACAAAAAAAATGGCAGACAAATACAAAGCTACTACGGAGCCAAAATAGCACTACAAAGAGATGGCAAAGTACCACAAAGAGAAAATCTTTCAGTATGGGGTCCTATGTAGGAAGGGTGGGGGTATTTTACCTGTCTGTGATCAGTCTTTCTTACCCTTCGTCCACGCATTCAGTTTATTTGTGCTCTGACGTCAGTCGAGCAGTAGGGGGCAGTGTGGACTTTTACCGTCGGTGTGTGATCCGGTAATAAACACGAAAAAGAAGCGGGAGCAGCCTTTGCCAAATATGGGTAAAACACCGGTGCTGCTAGCTGAGTGCGGTAGTCTAAAAAGAGGGAGTGGGTTTCAGCATGTTACATACAAGTTAATCACTGTTTGTAAGCGATTACCGTTTACTGGAGAGGATTTTTTACACTTCGGTTTCTACCCGAAGAGCATTCAACACCGAGTTAAGATAACTCCTTTCTCGCCCTGTTTGTAGGCAACAAAGCTGCTAGCTAAGTTGTCAGAGGTGGGTAGGTTGTGTTTGTATTTTTTTATTACAGTGTTTATCGGATGTATTGCAGTTTTTAAGAGCTGCTGGAACTTGCCCCTTTTGCAAAGTTACACAAAAATACTTAAGTATTTACCACACTTTCTATCAGGTTTAACCTAGAAGGAGCTGAAGGAAAATGTCAGTGCAGTACCCCCTGTCATCTCCTCCTCCTCCTCCTCCACCACCTCCACCTGCTCCAGGTCCACCTCCTCCTCCTCCAGCCTCAGCGCACAAGAAGAAGCTGTATCAGACTATAGCCAGCAGCAGGAGTCCTGTAGAGGGAGACCACACAGAGGCCCGCTTGCTGCTCAGTCAGAGGGACAGCAGGTGAGACTCACTGCGAGAAAACATTTAGCATGAATATCTATTTATTTGAATCATGGACAAAAGGCTTATTGTATGGAATCTGGATAAGTGTTACATAAACAACAACAGGTCTTTCCAAGCCATGATGAATTAATAAAAGTAAAAGGACTAATATTATTAAATCAAAGTTTATTATAACACAACATTAAGGGTGAACTCAGTGTCAGGATGAATTTAATTTTGCACATTAATAGATATACAAATGCTTAACATTCATAATAATAACAAATTAATGTTTACATTACATCCCGCTCCATGGACTGAGTTGCCTACACCATATTAATTCTCCCAGTGTCACTTATTTAAAAAAACAAAACATTTACAATGAGACAAGTGGATACTACACTGTCGTTTCTTTCCACTCTTTCGTCATTCAATATTCAATGTTCTGTTCTTTTCGCCACCCTGTTCCTTTTTTCTTTCTCAACAGCTTCCCGCTCTAAGTTTCCCCTCCCTTTTAAATTGTGCAGTTCCAACAACAGCTTAATTTCTGCACATGCATCTGGTTCGAAATCCTCATGAGCCTTGCAATAATTTCCATTTGACAGACATTGTTATGCTTGTTCTCATTACCACATGTGCATTTTCACTATGTTCTGAGGCTTAATAAACCAAACAAACAGTTGGTCAATTAACTGGTTTATACTGAAAAGTGTTCCTCGTATTTTGTCCACACCACTACTTGCATAAGGTCGGCAGAGAAGAAGAGAGGAAAAAGTTGCTTCACAAAGAAAAAGGTTATTTTAGGGCTGTTGGACTGGACTGTAATGGATTGTACATTTGTGCCAAATAAGCTGTTAACTCAGTCTAAGGTTGAAAAGGCAGCAAAGTTGTTTTCATGGAATATTGTGTATTTATGTTATGTGGTGTGGTTCTTGTGCTTCAGTTTTAGGAAAGACCTGCAGTGGATACTGGTGAACGCATACGTGCCTTCCCTCATCCAAGATGGTCCACAGTAAGTCACTACAGTGTCAGTCTAATACTTGTCAAGTCACATTCGGCTCTACATTTGACTGAGAAAATACTTATATAATACAAATAAAATGGTTACCAAGACTGTTGTATGTACAATGGGGCAATTCTTACCTGAATGCTTTTATGTTTAAGTAATTAAACATGACATATTTGCTAGGGTGTGACTGTGAGTGTGTTATTCATTTACCTTTCAGGTGCGGTCTGGTGGCTTTGTGGATGGCTGCTCACCTTCGACAGCCACAGCTGAGTATTGACATGGAAACTGTGGTTGAGACAGCTCTGAGCAAGGGGTACACGGCACAGGGTGAAATGTTTTCAGGTAACAAAAGTGTATAAACTGTTTTGGTCAAGTCTATAAAAAAAAAAAACAAACAAAAAAAAAAACAGTGGGGAACAACAGCAAAGAGGGGAGCGTTTCTGTCATAATGGATCACAGTAGACATTTTCCGATGGCATGGCAACACATTGAATCCTCACAAAGGCAACATTATTAGGTGTTGGCAGAAGTAAAAATACGGCATTTGGCTTTAAGAGCCAGATGTAGGAAGTAATTTAGAAATGTGGAAGTTATATAACCAACTTGTTTTAGTGTTGCTTCACTCTTACACACCATAAACTCTCACACTGTGTTGAGTTTATGGTGTTTGCTTTCTTTATGTTGTCATTAATATTTTTATTTTGTCAGCTAACAACATGGCGCTGCTGGCAGAAGAGGTTTGTGGCTGTAAGGCAGAACTGCTTTCTGGAGGTTTAAGTGGTAACAATGCTGCAACCATCATCACACACCTGTGGGGGGGACAGCCTGTTCTCATCCCGTATCCTGCAGCCAAACTTAACCACCATAAGGCATGTCTTTTACTGCTAATGTTAGAGCAAGACCGATACATTGGCCAGGCTGATATATTTCAGGCTGTATTGATTTGTGTATGTTGGCTGACAGGTAATAAGAAACTACAGTACAGAAATACTAAATTATGTTTGAGCTAATTTAGACACAGTGTCATCACTACATACAGTAGTTTATCTACCAGAGAGCAGCGACAAGTTGATATTTTTTATTTTACTGTAAAATGTCATATTTAGCATGTGTCTTGGTCACAGTTCTTTTTAAACTAATTTGTAGTGAGGGATCCGTATTAATGTTGTTTGCTTATTTAAATAAAAAATTACTATCAGCTGATGTATTGTTATTAAATTTTTTTTAATCTCCCAAATATTGATATTTGAATTGACTTCAAAAGCCCAGTATGATTTGGGCTGTGCTTCATGTCATAAGACAAAAAGATTACAGGACATTCTTTGACAGTATATACAGATATGATGAGGACTTCAACCACGAGCCATGTCAGCGGAGCGGCCACAGGGCGCACTGGGCAGTCGCTTCAGGTAAGACTGGATTGCTCTCTCACCAGAGGAGTGTTTTTGTAAAGGTGGTTCAGAGTTTATTGTGAAAAGCACATCTTGAATTAACCTAACAAACTGAAACAAGATCACTGCGAAATCAAGTACTGATCACATCAATTCACAGTGAAGAATAAACAGTATGATACTATCTGTTAAAACAAAACTATATAATATGTAATAAAAATAATATCTAGAGTAAAATCTTACCCCAAAACTAGCAAAATAACTGCGATGGACAAAGGAAAGAAGACAGTTTATTTGTATTATTATATAACTTGGTGGTATAGGTGTAGATTTAGTACATGCAACATACTTTTAAATAACTTTCAAATTGGATGTATGTAATGCATGTAATTTGTTTCATATCAGGAGAATAAAATAAAAAATAGAATAATTAAAATAGAAATTTTAGTTCTCCATCAGTTGTTTTATGTTACGTGGTTTGTACATGTGGCATAACGGCCTCCATAAGGTAAAAATGCTGTTTAAAAAACCTTGACATTGGCTGTGTGCCACTTTGTTTATATTCAATAAATGGATTTCTGGGTGGGTCTTTAAGTCTTTAATTTTATTTAGTGATAGTTAAAGAGAGAAAAAACATGAAAAAAGTGAAACGTTTCTTACTATGAAGCAATAGCCATGCAGCCGAGTTGTTTATTTGCATTATTTTATGTATTTAAACCTTCCTGAAAATAAGCCGGATTTACTTAAATTAGCCTGGTTTAACTGGCTTTTTGAAACACCTCTCTCTAAAAAAACATCAGGATCTCACACAACTACTGTATCTTTTTGTTCCAGGTGTTCTCCTCGGTTTGGACCAGGGGAGTGTGAGCGAAAACCACCATCAGCCCGATCCCAGTCTTCCCTGGCTTTACCTGCCCAGTGGCACCAGTTTCCCTTGTCCCGTAAACGGCGCAGGACTCAGAGAGGTTTACATCCTGGCTAAACAGGGTAAAAGCCTGCGCTACCAGCTGTGGAGTTTGGACAGCGTAGCTCAGAGCAACGAGCAACTGAGGACGATGGACCCTCAGAGAGCTAATAATGAGACCCAGTATGTGGTTCCTAAAGGAGGAGTGGAGGCCGGGCTGGCTGGACAGGCGGTGTTGCTCCACACGAGGACACAGGACCAGTGACAAGTGTGACGCTGCTGGCCGAGAGGACCCAGCTGTGGCTTTTAAAATGCAGCTGTGAACACACAGTGAACAGTCCACGCTTTAATTTGCTGAGAGGCATCACAGTGAATTCTTATGGTGCAGTGTGAGTGATCCTACAGTAGAACCCATGTAAGTATTATCTCTAGTTGTATAATGCCTTTATGAGCAATGTTGTGTGTAAATTAATAACAATACAATAAACAAGAGGCTCTTGGACTGCCTTAAAAACAATGAATTTACACACATTCGAGTGAGTACCTTGAACTTGAAATTATTGAATTGACTGAATAAGCCATAAACAGACAATCCAACTGAGGAATTTTGTGTCTCAATTTAATTTCCAGGACACAATTGTTCTAAAATGAGATCTTATGTGATGTAAGATTTTATCCACATCACACCTTTATTTAAACTGAGAAACTGTGCTGTTGTATGGAGAATTATATTTTTGTGTTGCAGGTTTACAATGTGATAAATTTTCATCATCACTGAGTGAATGGAATATATTTACACAATAAATTCTTGATTTAATATTTTGTTATCTCAGTTCACTGCCCACCTGCACGTTTTGCAATCTTCAGTACAATAAATATTTAAACATTAAAATCAATGTAGATGTGTGTTGGGGGAGAGTGAAAAAAAACAAAAACAAACAAACTCTGAAAACTCTTATTTCCAGTTTATTGCAATCTGTGACCTTCTGGACAGAGCAGGGATTTATTGACAATTTTCACCAGTCTTTGTGTGTTTTACAGCTTTAAAATATGCTGCCTTTAAAAATACAAAATGTGGTTATGAATCCAGTTTTCTTACAAACAAAGCAGCACCCAGTTTGAAAACCTGATCATTTGCATTTTTACAAATATAGAGAATTTTTGGGCAAAGAAATCAAAGACTTTGTAAACACTATTATTCCTTACTCCTTGTATGTTTATTTTTCAGAGATGGAAAAACTTATTTCCCAAATGCAAATTCCAATTTCATGAAGTCAGATGTTTGTAGTCATGTAGGCAATTTGTGTGCTAAGTGAACCGCCTATGTGCGCGCGCACACACACACCAAAACAGTGCTGCCTGACGCTGTCGTAGGACGTTTACTGAAGACTGTAATGTTCACCAACCTTCTGCATTCCAGTGAAGGAATGACAGATATGATCATAAGCACTGTGTTACTATCTAAATATAACAATGTTTTTTCTTTGTAAACTCTTAGTCTTTATACAAAAATTCAAACCCACAAACCTATTTAGTTTAGCTATGAGGTTTACAGCAACATCTTCATGTTTAAAACAGATATTCTTGTATTCAATAATGCGTCATCCTTTCAATCATAAGACACGTTCAAATTTTCCAGTTTCAACATCACGTGTGAGTTGGTACATAAGTGAAATCTCATGAAAGCCTAAACAGACTTATCAGTTCAATCAGGTTATTCCAGTTTCATTTCACCCTGAACACCACGGCTTTACTGTAAAACTCCCTGGAAATCTAAAGCAACACTGATCACAGAGAATTGAGTGATAACACCGAATTCAATTCATGTTAAACTGCTAAATGTCTGCATCTGTAAACCCAGCACTTGACTGCTGCTTCCCATCTTAAGACACAGAGGCACCGTTTGACTTGTTCAATGGCTTTGTGAGGATCCATAGTGCAACAAACTCCAGACAAACATGGCTGCCAAGCTGCTTAATGTACAGTTACTTGGGAAAAAAAACAAAAAACTTTCACTGCATAATCATATAAAAATCCAATTAAGAAAACACTTTCAGTTTCTATTAGAAGTTAAACTTTGGGATTAGATGTAAATCAGTTTATACTTGGGTGAACTCTTTGGAAGAAAAAAAAAAAAAAAAGCAGGAGTCCACTGCACTGGAATGATCAAACAGCTCTTTCTTTAAAAATGCCAGGCACAGAAATTGTACAAACAAGGTAAGGAGGTTATACCAAGGCCAAAAGAAATTTAAATAAAATTGTATTTACACACCAAGTTAGTTAACACATGGTCTGACCAGTGTTTTAGTGTTGCTGTATACTTAAGCGTCAAAAGTGGTCCATGACAACAATACAACTCCCATTACCAAAGCCTCTCAAAAGGCGAGTAAAAAAAAAAAAAAAGGTTTTATACCACTGGATCAAAATTCATGGCTGTCAGAGTACACTGTGCAACTCTAACCAGCAGGGGGCGATGGTGAGGAGGGAGGTGCATAATGTTATATTACATGTCTTTGCAGGAAATAGTGACTGTCAGAGGTCCATGAATTCATAGAACTGTATTCTCACAGTCCCAGTGACAGATGTTACTGCATTAAAGTCTCTCCCTCCTTCTCTTTCCACTACCTTCAGCCTCAACTGATCGCAGGTCGTCTGTCCCTAAGTTCCACAAATGGAGCATAATGTATGACGTTGTCTCTTAGCATGTTCCACTCTGCAACAGAGATCCTGCGCTTGCTTTGCCTCCTCTTTTTACACAGGTGCAGGTGGATAAAGACGCTTGGGTCAAGGAGTGGGTCTTGAAAAAAGTAATCAAACTCTTCAATCAGTCCTTTGTCAGTCTTTCCTTTTCTTCAAACTCCCCTGATCTTGTATCTCTTCCACCATCTGGACTTGGACAAATCTTTCATTATAGTCTTCTGAGTCTCCCTCTCAAGGTGTCTGTGGGAGCATACTGCTGAAAATGTCTATGAGGTTGTCCAGTCCCCACAGGTAACCATCCTCCCTGTTGCCCTCCAGCCAGGGAGTCCTGTGGTCCAGAGTCCGCGGGTCCGGCAGGGGAACCGTCTTCCCAAAGTCGATCATCCACACTCTGGCCTTTCCCGAGGCGTCGTGCACAAACAGCAGAGAGCTACCGACGACCTGCGAAGGAGAAACCGGTGAGACGGGTGATATTAGGTGTGTGAACAATTCAACACAGAAGCTAATGACGGGAAGATATCATAAATCTCCAACTCGGCCAACAGGTTTGTTAAGAATCATGAAAATGGAGTGTGTGTCTCACCTCGTGTGTCCTGAAAAACTGTGACTGCTCAAGGACCGAGCGCAGATCCTCCAACCGCTGCAGGTAGAGTTTCTAAGAAAAAGAAATAAAAATAAAGAGATGTAGGGCAGCAGAACAGAAAGAAATTTCTAAATTGGCTTAAAAATGTACATCTGAGCGTGTGGCCTTATGTCCTTCCTTAATGCATGTGCTGCCACCATCAATGACTGAATCAGACTTTTTAATTATTTGCATTTATTAGCATGCAATACAACTGTGCTCAGCTAGTAAGCCAGAGCTATAGTATAGCTATAGTATTTATTCACTTCACCCAAATCACTCAATCTGTTTCATCCTGAATATGTTTGAATCGAACTACATTTTAAAAACCTCTTGCTGTTGTGCGCAAAAAAAAAAAACCTGCAGTAAACTTGTAACATACCAGAATCTGAGTGTTGCCGTCAACAAAGTCCTCCAGCGCCTGCATCACCTGCTCTCTGTGCTTTGTCTTCTTAAAGTTGGTGTTACAAGTTCCATCAGCTTTCTGTTGAAAAAGAAATAAAAGGAAGGCCGTTTATTTATTTACAGCTTGCTGAGTTGTGTTTTGTTGAGGTTGCAATGAAAAACTATGACCAACAAATAGTGAAATTAATTTCAGTGCTGCATCAAGCAGGCTGCTTCAAACGCTCACAGTGTCATCAGATATTTTCATTCATGTCTGAGTAACATGCAAATGTACAGTTATTGGTACAACTTGATGACCAGCCCTGGATTAATTTTGAAAGAACAAACAGTCCTCTTTATGTCAGCACATCCAGCCAAAACCTTCAACAGACTGTGTGTGTGGTCTATCCAGTGAACACACTCATAAATATTTATTCCCATTGATTGGTTTACTTCTTGTAAAAACTATTTGCTCTCCTCGGGAACTCTGGCATGTTCACAGTGTTGGATGTCCACGACGACCTCTGACCTTAATGCCTTCGATGCGGAAGCCCATGGTGGCCGTGGAGCTGAGCGTCTCCCTCCACTGCATGTATCTGGGTTTGAGGACGCCCTGCTGCGCCCTCTCCTGCTCTGTAGGGGCCCCGGGGTCCACTGCAACCATCTTCTCATACATGTCCTTCCGCAAACGTGGACGTTCTCTAGCTTTTATCAGTTCTTCCTCCAAGTACGTTCTGAAAAGCAAAGGCTTAATATTACTTTTGTTTTTAATTAAGTTGCTCTTATTTTAATCCTGTGAAGCGCTGTATTACTATGGAGAGTAAATGTATACATATGTATACATGTGTTCATGCTTAGACATGTGCAAAGGTTCATTTTCAAGGCTTATTGTATCTCCCAAAAGCATAAGATAAGTCTTCTTCTCTATGATCTTAGAAAATGTTTTTCACACACACTTTCTTACAGTCTTACCTGCTGCCCATCTTACAGTCCATGATGGAGGGTGAGTCAAAGTCTGCCAGCAGGTCGTCCATCAGGTTATAGTCCTGCTCGTCTCTCTGTACGACGCCGTAATAACCAGGCACATAGGGTCGCAGAGTGTCCTTCATCAGCTTCTGTAGGCACAGTTGCTCACACTCACAGTATCGCTTCAACAAGCGTCCGTACTCCCCAGCCTGGAAGTTACCTTGGAGAAGGAGATGGAATAAAGATTCAAGAAAATAGTTTGACATTTTGGGAAACACATTTATTCACTTTCTGGAAACCTCTCTCTTGTTTATATGGTAAATATGAAGCTGGTGCCAGGGGATAGTTCGTTACAAACCACAACTTGTCATTATACTTCAACTTGAGCGCAGATTAAACAAATGAGGCATAATGTGTTAATTAGTGAGCATTAGAGGTGCTGTTGTTGCTGGTGGATTTCATTACCTTTAGGACAGAACCAGGCTAGCTGTTTCCCCCTGTTCCCAGTCTTTATGCTAAACTAAGATAACCAGCTGTTGGCTATAACCTTCTACTTAAGGAACAGACATGAGACTGCTAACATCTAGCTCTTGGCAAGACATCAATTAAGTGTATTTCCAAAGCAAAAATATCTTTAAATAATGAGGATGAAGAATGAACCTGTATGCATATTATGCAGAGGCTGTATATTGATGCATACCTGCATGGCCAGCTAGCTGCACCCATGGGTAACGCTTCTTGAAGGACACGACGAAGGGGGACCAGTGAACCATCGTCTTCAATTTCTGCCAGGACTTATTCTGGAAAACAACAAACCACAGAAAACTTCATCCTCTTCTTACAAAGGCAAGGGTGGTCACACAGGTGACAAATCTGAAGCCCTGACTACACAGCGCGAGGTTTAATGTTTTGGTGAAACAAAGCACTGAACTAAATACAGGCTGGTAGATTGATTATTCATTAAAAGGAAAACACACCCTGTAGTACACACGTACACACACACACACACGTACACGTACGTAGACATTGGACAGATCCTCCCCTTTACCCAAGGTTGTGCATCCAGGTGCACAACCTACGTGACAAAGCCCATTCATAAAACATTTACCCAAGCCACCACTGTGGAGTCGTAAAACATACCCTTACTGTCTGAAACTCTGTGTGTGTATGTGTGTGTGTGTGTATATAATCGTTATCTGCATTGGGAAACACCAGAGCAAGGACAGTGTGCAACAGCAGCTTTGACGCAAGCAATCTGAGAGGAACATGACATCGATTGATTAGAACATGTGTGAGAAATCACAACAAACGGACAGCCAGTTTAGGATGGGAATGTGTGTGTGTTACATTACACTACTTAAGGGCAAACATCACTGAATATTTCTCTAGGCTCCTTCTCATTATGCAGTCAGTCATCTTTCCTACAATATTTTTTATGTGTACCATATGCAAATAAATGTCTGACTCGGAAACACTCATAATTAAAAAAGGAGGCATAGAGATAAAGGTAGAGATAGAGGCAAAACAGAATCATGTGAGTAATAAAATGCAGGGACAAGAAGCAATAATCATAAAATTAATCTTTTTATAACCAAATAACTTCTGTGAATGACTGCTGGGCCTATCTCTCTGCCATGTTTACATGTCCGCCTATCTCTGCTCTCCTCACTTGCATTCTTTCCACAGCTGCTCAGTTGAAACTCTGTCACAATAAAACAGTCCTAATGCAGGGATATACACACACTCACACACACACACAACAGAAACTGTGACTCTGTGTTTACCTTAGAAGAAGAGAAAACAGGCTTTATTTGACTTTATAGAGTGCTGTTTTGTAACTCAGAAGTTTAAAACGCACTGAAAGCCAATTTTTTTTTCTATCAGCTTCTTTCTGTGAGTTCAAAAAATACAAAATAATCTTCTGAAGTTATTGAAGCGGATTAGGAAGTTTTTGAGTGTTAAACTCTTAGAAAATAAAACCTGAAGATGTCTTATTCAAAATGTGTACTTTGATTGTTGCTTATTTTAGTGCGGAATATCGAAATTAGTCTTAAGAAAAACATTGATTTGAAACCAAGTTTTCAGAGGTTTTAGCCAATTCAAAGTCCAACATGAAGACAAACACAGTCCATAATATGTGACGGAAAGTGTTTGTATTACCACGTCATTAATGAGATACAAAATACCCATTTACATTTTGGGTTTGTCATGTAGATAAAAGGATTACTCACCTATCATAATTCAACACCAGGGAAACTGTAGGTTTTATGTGGACCTAAATATTCAAAATATATATTGTGCAGGTGATTCTGTTCTGTGATCACCATCATTAATCCTACACACGCAAAACCTTTCAAGGTGACAAATGTGATTACAAGCATCCTGTTTCAAAATAAAAAGGGTTGGGAACCAGATTTTCTGACTGCAATCAACAGCTGTGATCGTCCGTGGGATCCTCGTGATGGGAAACTGTGTGCAGCAGGTTTGTGACTCGATAGACAGCTGGTCAATGTCAAGATTTCAGACAGACGCAGGAGGTAGAGAGTAATAGGAGTGAACACTTGACACCTGTGACCTGAGCCTTCAATCGCATCAACAGATTAACCCCGACATAACCCCGGCCGACTCGGGGGGAAGAGAACAGTGGTGAAAGGTTTGAACAGTGAATGCATTTCACCAAACTTGCGAGGTGGAAGCCACAATTTGCAACATGACGAAAATTCCTCTTGCTCATTTCGACATGTTTGACTAATGAAACCAGGCGCCACGTGTTGACCCATGCATCAGCAGAGAGAGCCCTGAAAGACAATTAATTGTAAAAAGATGACACTGCAAATTCTGCAAATCCTACTGTAAATTCAGTAGGTTTTCTATAATGACAGCTACATACTATTACCTCCTTTCTTTTCTCCACTTCCACTGTCTTCCTGTATTTGACTGAGTTTGTTATTTTGGCCAGTATTCTTTCAAAAGCAAAATGCAGAGACCGGTATCCAACCTTGACCTCAAACTCTTTGGTGGAACACACTGTTAGGACAAAATAAAAATGCCTAAACATTTCCAAGCCTTTCTGGAACTCAAACTGAGCAGACTCTCCGCTCTGTTAGTACAGTAAAACTGTCGCTAGCGGTTGGTGTCCAAAGTGCTGTTGTAAGGGATAATTATGAACCTGTTATGTAAGGTTCACAACACAAGGGTCTGTAAGACAGTGAGAGGACTCTGATGGTGCTGTGAATAGAGGGGGCACAGGCACATGAATGTATACATGCTCACTTTAGCCTCACACTCCAACGACCCATTTAACAACAAGATTACACTTGATGGTGAGAACATGTTTAAGCTATATCTTTTTTTTTAGAGCTGAATCAATTACTCAATCATGGGAAAAAAATCAACAACTGTTCTGATTCTCGGTTGTAGTTTTTCTAGCAAAAGTATCCCTGATTCACTGTTACTAGATTCACCAGTGTGCTGCTTTTCTCTCATTAATAATAGCAACCTGAATATCTTTTGGTTTTATACAGTTGGTTGGTTGGTTGGTTGGATAAAGAAAAAGACACATGACATAGCCGTGGGCTCTGATAAATTATAATGAACACTCTTTGCTATTTTGTGACATTTTACGGAGAAAAAAAAAGAAAAACAATTGAGAAATATGCAGATTAATTGCTAATAAAAATAAGTGATAGTTGCGGCCCTAATATTTTTCTAGGAAAAACCCGAAAAATGATCTTGGGGAATAACATCAAATCTGTTTGTGGACAAAATACAAACTGTGTTTGCCCATCAGACCATAATAACTTCAGTTTCTTTTTATTGAACTATTATTAGCAGCATCTGTCCTCACCTGAAGACGACCTCAGTGACAGATGAAAGTCCAGGGGGGGGAACGGGAGAGGAAGGTGAAGCAGACACCCAAATCTCCAGCCTCTCTTCTTTCAGTTCTTTTATCGACATGCCATTAGGCTCTCTCTCTCTAATTGCTTCGGGCTGACTGCTTAATGTGTTGCCTCTGTGGGGTCACAAGTCTCTGATTAATATTACCATCACCAGCCAGAGCTAATGCTGCTGATGTTTTATGTATAACAGATCCTTGTTGTTTCAGTTTAAACTGAAGAAGTTGCTAAATACTGCAGTCTCATCCTGTGTTTCCATCCCACACACTTCACATTTCAACTCACACAGTCCAACCTTCACCATCTCCGCTTTCCCTTTTATATAACTTGTATATATATAGCACAGAGCTTCAATTCATTATTCTTTGTTTTCTAAGCTTCCTCTTCATTCCCTGATGCTCTGACGTTGATAAATGCGCTCTGCGATCCTATTTTCCTTCCTTTCTCAAGTTATTTTTCCCCACTTTCATTCAAATGGAAGTCCCTCGACTGCTTGCCTCCGCCACATTGTCTCAATCAAACGCCAACACCTCGTCCTCCCAACAGCATTTCTCAACTGTTTTCTTTACTCCCATCCTCCCTGATATTTACAGGCCTTTCCTAGAATTTTGGGTTGAAATGCCCAGAATGTTTCCGGGTGCTTGTCATGAAGTGACACACACACACACACACACACACACACACACACACACACACACACACACACACACACCTTTGTGCTGGAGTCCCTTCGTTCACATGACAACAACAGTGGTCATACTGGAAGAAGTCACACAGACCACAAGAATGTGTCTTTACAGTCTTAGTTTCCAACACACACATAAGCCCCTTTACACACATGGTAAAATAAGAGAGCATAAAATGGTCCTCCAATAAATCCTGACTGTAATATCCAACTTTTGCTGAAACGGTTTCAAAGAGGTGTTGATTCAACTGTATGGTTATTTTAGAGGCAATGGTTTGTGGGATTATATTGCATTATACCAAGAAGTGTCTCTAATAACTAGTCTACCTTCAATGATGTAAGGAGTAGGGGTTCAGTTTTAGCTAGTATGTGTACCTAATAAACTTGCAACTGAGTGCATTAGTTAAAGTGAAATACCAAAATTAACATCTGACTAATTAACAGATTGCGTAAAGTATTACAGCCTGACGCATGATGATCCTGCTGGTTGGCTTATTGGCTTCTTAACCCAGATAGAGAGATCATCACAGCTATGCAGGACTGCACAGGGCCAGAGAACTGCCACACACCGCAATGGCGACAAGGCACTGGGATATCAATCACATTACACCTGAGTACCCAAGTCACCTCCATCTGATCTAATCTAACCTCATATCATCTCTCTGAAGAAGCATGACGTTAGCGACAACATTCAACGATGTGGGACGTACGTAGAGAGAGAACTTTAATCTGCTCTGGATAAATTTGCCACGCTTACCTGGCAGACAGAACAATAGTGGAGGAGGAGGCAGGCGCTGACGCAGGCACACACAGCCCCGGAGACGAAGCGAGAACGCAGCCAGCACAAAATACTCCGCACCATCAGCACAGGGTCTCCCCAGACAAGCACTACCAGGGATGTGTGCCTCCCTGCTGGCCTGAGATCCTTCACAATCATCTACCTTCTTTAACCGAGCCTGCTGTTAGCTCCTGGCTAATGTGCGGTCTTATGTCAGTTATTTAGCTTCAGTCAGTATATAAACCCTCGTTGTAAACCGAGGCGTGTGTTGCCTGGTAAGTAATCCTCCTCTGCTGTAAGCACTCTCACTTATTTCTCACACTCACCCCCTCTCCTTCTCTAAAGCCTCTTTTTGTCATCCCGGTTCACTATTTCTCCTGTTTCAACATCCTGTCACTCCTCCCTTCCTCTCTTAACGCTTTTTCAATACTTGATATCTTCTTTGCCGAAATCAAGCATATCCACGTACCTATAGATTTAAAGCTGTCAGTTTTCTCTTTCAACCATCTGCCTGCTCAAACTAGTCCACTTTCCTTTTACTTCCTCCCTTAAATCATTCACCCTCTCTCCCTGAAGGTACTAGAGGTGTCTTCTCTTTCTCCTCAGTCTGACCTTTGTTCTTCTCCTCTCTCTCTCTCTCTCTCTCTCTCTCTCTCTCTATCCCCTAATCCACACAGGGCCTATCCTGAGCCCCATGCTGAGCCAATCTCCTGCCAGATTCATGACTGACTGGTAGCATGGGGGTAGGGACAACAGGCCTTCCCATGTCCTCCCAATGCTCTCCTTTTGCCTGCATGACAAATTCCTCAGTACTATGTAACCTACAGAGGTGCAGGTGTGTGTGTGTGTGTGTGTGTGTGTGTGTGTGTGTGTGTGTGTGTGTGTGTGTGTGTGTGTGTGGACACAAAGCAGAACCTGTCAGGCAACTATCATCAGCTACAGGAGTGACAACATATGCATACACTGAGGGTGTTTTCAGGTACTGTCAGAGCTCAAAAATAGTTGATATGAAACCACTTCCCTTTCCCCTGACTTAAGTCTTCTGTGTTCGAGGAGCTCAGCTGTGGTGACCCACTGAACATACAGAAGATGGCAAAGTGAAAAACCACCCTCAGAAAAGACACTTTAGAAAAAGTTAAACAAATTTCTGCCATTTTGACTTCGTTGTTCTGGCGCTACTGGTTGTAATAGCTGTTATTCCTCCACCAATGCTTGTCATTCTAATTTGCTGAGCTAATGCAGAGTGTGGCTGTTGTGTGTTGTATTGTCCATGACATTATGTAATTGTTACATGTGTGTTGTGGTTTTGAAGTATAGAAATGCAGTAGATCGTAAATATATTCAGGAGAGATTCAGAGATTCAGGAAAACAAACAGTGTGGAATGTATTTGTCTCCTTTTTTGTTTTTTTTACTTTTTTACTTTGTACCAGGGATTTTTTTTTTTCTTGCTTATTAACTTTGTGAACTTTCATAGATTGTGTGTATAAGTGCTGTGGGAGTGATGTGTGGGATTTTGAATACAAAGTGGCACGGAAAACAAGTCAGCAATTGTGGCTCATGTGAATAAGCATGCATTAATAAGAAGGATTGTCACGTGTAGGTGACGTGTTCGCAGTTTCAGTGTATGTTTTTGTCTGCCTGTGCTCTATCTTCTGTCAGCTTACCCTAATTTTCCCCTTGTTTTCTGTTCCACTGTGCTGCATGTCTCATGGTGTCTCGGGGGAAAATATTAAGCTCTTGCGCAATGCTAAATGTGGTGGAAGAAAAGAGTGGAGAAGTTGTAGAATAATATGTGTATTGTTGGGCTGAGTAGACATTTCTAGGGATTTACATCTAATAACATTCAAATGACAGGGACAGACTAGATACTGCCGCGAGAAAGAGAGAACAAGACAAGGAGAGAAAAAAAAAGTACCATATATGGCAAAGACGTCACCTAGCAACCAGCTCTGCCTTCAGCCCAATTTTCCATGACACACACTCAACTCTGAATGCAAGACGGCATCGCCGCGAGTGTGTATGTGTGTCTAAGCATGCATGTGTGAGCAAGTATCTGCTCACGTCACCGAACGTACAAAATGTAACTGGTTTGGCTGGGAGCTGACAGCGTGGCCTCGGCTTTTTAAAGCCAATAACAACAGAGACTCACACACCCTCCTTCAATTAATTACCGTAAAACTGACAACAGATCTTTTATACAAGTACGGGAGGACAAAACATGCCCATTAAAAACCTGCTCTTATCAGAAACCACAGGCCAGCGTCATCCTGTTTGTTACAACAGCTCAAGTGCAACTCCTCAGGCTGCGCATTTCCTGGCTGTCGATGTAATAGCCAGGAAATTACAACGTCCACTGACCTGCTGAGTCAGATGATCATTACTGAAATTGATGGAAAACCAATTAAGTTTAGCAAGAGGAGTCAGCCAAATGTGTATTTGAACATGACAAAGCTTTCCCATAAATTAACTCAAAATAACAGAGGGGACAGGAGACAAGAGAGGGACATTGAGAAATACTAAAGTGGAGGCAAGACTATTTTTTTTCATCAGTTGCATTCAAAACTCCATGTGTCCTCCAACATTACAACAATGGAAACAGGAAATGTGATTTAACTTGAATGTGGCATAACTTTACAAAATAACGATAATCGATCAGCCTGTTTTGACCATTTTTTGAGCAAAAGCTCAAAATATTCTCTGGTTCACCAATGTGAAGATTTGATTCTTTTTTTCTGTTATAATACTGTAAACTGAATATTTTTGCATTTGAGACACTACTTTCTTTGATTCGCGAAAATTATTAATCTATTAGTCAGGAAAATTATTGGCAGATAAACTGATAAAATGCCAGACTGAAAAGGCTGCACAATTATTTGAAAATATAATTATAATCACAATATGACCAAGGGCAATATCCAAACTGCAGGATCTGCAAAAACATTGCATGCAATTTTTTTGATAAAGGTAAAAGCGTTGTGTTGTGGCAGAAATGCGCCGCCCTACAAATCATATTCTCCAGATGTAAAGGAACATGTTTGGTACATGTCCAAAAATCATCTTTTATCATCATCAATGCATCATTTATAAATGTTTTCAGTGAAAATAAAATGACCATTCCACCTCAAATTGCAATCGCATATCGCAATATCTGCCAAAATAATCACTCTTTTTTTTTTGCATCTCGTGCAGCCCTACTTTAAATTGGTTGTCTGACACTTTAGGATGTACGGTAGGACAATAATAACGAGGTCAGGACCAAAAATTATCACAATGTTCAACTTTCAATGAGCTGAGGAGAGAAGATGGGCGTTCTTGACAGAGTACTTGACTGTATATGATGATTTATGTTTGATTGATGTTCATTTTGTTCCATCTACACTAAATAGGCTAACGATATATGAAGATAATGATTTGAGCTTGTTTGTGTGGTATCTTGTCTTGTTTGTTGTGGTAGTTGTTGGGATTGTGTCCGTTTTTTGTAGATAAGTGATATGATATAGAGGCTAACTGGAATTATAAAATAGCATAAAACAGCCCACACTACTTAATTTGCTTCGATGTCTGTGTAAACCCGGGCACACTCACTTTGAATAAGGGTCACAGCAGTATACCAGTTATTAGCCATCGCTTAAAGGCCTATCTCCACCTCACAGTGATCATAGAGACAGCAGTGTTCAGTACAGCTGTCAGAGAAAGAGCAGTGTGTGTTTTTCTATGTGTCATGTCTTTCTCTGTTTCCCTCTGGAAAAAATAAGTAAAATACCAAACAAGGGTGGAACATATACACTGCGGAAAAATGACTGGGGCTTGATTATTAAAAAATAGCGCAATATGAATAGCATGCAGGCAGATGAACATCTGTCAACATACACGCAAGGTGACGTGGCCCAAACAGGAAACCTGGACATTCAGGATTTACAAACTGCAGAGAAGAGGTTGAGTTACTGGACGACCGTCTCCAGTACGACACATCCTGTTTTTAAGTCTTGTCTCATTCCAAGCATTTCTAGTCACAGTGCATCAAAGCCTCTTGACTCAGGGTTAACTTCCTACTTGGAAACTTTAAACTGCATCTTGTGCTCAGAGGAGAGGGAAACCTTTAGCCTATGGGGTATTAAACTAACTTCTAGATCACTCTGATAACATTTGTGGGGTCTATTTGCAGATAATATTGCGATGACACACCATCCAAACATGCATTGAGAGAGTGCATGGCCCTAAAGCTGGACCATCAAAGCAAGAGAGTGACACAGAAGGGGTTGAAGATAAGAGCCAGTTTCCTCTTATTTGGTTTAAATTTGTTATAGTCACAATCCCCTGATCTGGGTGGTGCCAGTTGACCCATTAAGACTTTACACTTTACATTAGACAAATTATTTGAAATGTTATCATTCAGATTTCAGTGTAATTTTAAAAAGAGCCACCAAAACACACGCGCTGCGTAGCAAACCTCCTGATTTACTTCAAATGATTATCATGTCCGAGGGGTTTACCTACAAAGTTTGAACAACTTTTACATTTCTGACCGCTGACATGCACTTCAGCCTGAGTGACAGACACAACAACCTGTATATCCACTGACACTGACTGATGAGAGTGTCATTGGAATAATATGGAAATACATGCGTCTTCATGTTGCTCTGAGCTATCTGATAACTAAACAAAGTACTTATAGCTAAAGCCGTTACAGGATACAAGACTGTTGGCCTGTGTCCCGTATCAGTGTGTGTGCAACATCACATCCATTCTACTTATGAGTGAAGTCATTTTGCAAATGACACCTGGATTTATTCTGGTGATTATTGAGCCTGAATCACATACTGTATGTCTGCCATGGTATATGTTCAATAGCCCAATATAAATAAGCTATAAACTAAATGTGACTGAAACACTTCACAAGAAACGTCCTCCTTGTGATTCTCAATAACTGAACTACACAATGACTTTAACTTAATGATCTGTTGTGACAAAGATATTAAGAGACACTCACCCCTGTCCCATCGTCCGGGCTGCACAGAGACCGGGCCGGAGACAGACTGGACTCGATGTCGCTGCCAGTGAAGTCGTCCTCGGACTCCTCGAAGGACGATGCAGAGGACAGGCCGATGGAGGATGAGTTGGACAGTTTCCTCGGGGAGCGCATCAGGGCAGGGGAGCCCCCGCAGCCGCTGTCCGAGCAGGGAGACTCGTCCTCAGGGTGAGGATCAAGACATGAGCCGGTACCGAGCTCCGTGGGGACGGTCAGCAGAGGCGGTGTCCCCTGGGAGCGGGTCGGACTGGGGTCTCGGGTTATGATGAGTTTAGGTATGGTTCCTGTGAAACTTGGGCCTCCTGGAGGACTCTGATGGGCCTGATCAGAATCCTTGCGACTCTCAGTTTCAACCAGACAACAGTTGTTTTGGTCACCGGCCGCTTTGGACGGACATGAAACGGTACTACAGTCAGTTTTTGTCATTTTCGCCTCAGCGTGATCGTCCGTTATCGACAGTCCACTATCCAAAGCTTGATCCGGGAGCAAGCTAGACAAAGTCCGCTCAGTGTCCGGGTCAGAGGTGAGCGGCGGGGCTGTAGTCGGACTCGTCTCCGTCAATACCCTAACACCAGACACAAAGTGATCCCGGTTGTTTCCCCCCAGTGGCTGGTCTTCCATGGCCCTCTTTGGGGGATCGGAGGCATTGTCCTCCCGCTCGGCTTTCCGCTCCTTGCAGCCCGCACCGCTGACTTCTCCGGTCCGCGTTTCCAAACCTGACGCATCGGACGAGCCAGCCGCTGCCTCTCGGCTCACGACGTGTTGGGTAGCTCCGGTATCATCATCTAGGCCGGATGGTGTCTCGAAACAACCCGGGGCTTCTCGATGTTCCCCAACCGCCGACACAACCTCGTCCCTCGGCAACTTTCCTACTCTGTGATCGTGGCGCGTTGCTGGATCTCCGGCTCCGTTTCCGCAACCGAAATCCCCTTCCGTTTGGCTGGAGTCTCGCTTTCTCCTTCCCAAACACGACAACACTTTATTTTTCATCGGATTCCTGTTTAACTGGTCACCCCGTCGCTTCTCTGAGCTCCTGAATCTGCGTATACGGAGCCGCTGGGCTGTCTCGCCTGCTTTCCACCTCGCTCTGCCTCGGGTGGCGGTGCTGTGCGATAGATCCGAGCGAGTTTGGCCCATCCTGCATGCCGTAGTAGTAAACCCAGACACACCTTCAGAGGTTGCTTTTGAAAATACTGGAAACCAAATAGACCGTGACTCTTACAATGTACAGTGAGCCATTGGCCTTAATCCGTTTGATGAGCCTGTGAAGTCTTAAAGTGAGCCATCCCTTCCATCCACGTAGGAATTGCTCATATCTGTGAGAACAAACACATGATGATTAATGTAGTTAACACTTTAATTGCATGGACTAACAATTACCTCGTATAACAATAAACTCTGTCACAAACACTCCCTTACCCTAAACTCGATTAATCAGACTGATAACGTAATGATTAGTAAAACACACAAAGCAAACACTGGTTGTCATTAATCACGTGTTTGCCTCAAGAATGTCAGTTAATCTGTGATTGAAACGATCAGCTCAGAAATACAGACTTTTATTTCCTGCAGGAGGTTACAGGACAGAGAAACTGACAGGGGAAAAGTCACACCAGTTGCACTGAGAGTAATTTCACTGGAAAATATGACATGAAGAGTGATTTAAATGTTGCACTAAATCAAATGAGTGCAAAGAAATTCAAGGTTTCAGGTTTTGAGACTCAGTTTCTCCAGCGTTAGTCAGTGTAATACTGCCCTCCTCTGTCTGGACACTGTACCCTTGTCCAAGTTGTATCACTACAGCACTTTCATTAAGACCACAGTGTTCATCTGTACAGTGTATGGTTTCATAAAAAAAAAAAAAAACAATTGGCATAAAATATGGTCAACATAAAAGCGTGTAAAACAAAGCAAATTTACATGAAATGTTGACTCAAATACAACACTATTTTCTTTAGTGGGCTATAGAAAAAAAGGCCTATCACAGTTGCCCAGAGCCCAAGGTGCTGTCTTCAAATCTCTTGTTCTGTCTGACATACACTCCAAAAACAAATAAATTACTTTGCCCTTTAATCAGATATCAAACTTGTTGATTTAATAGATTACTCAACAGATCATTTCAGCAACATTAGTGTCCAACACATACTGGCATGTCAACGATTAGAGCTGTAACGATTATCTGATCAACATACAATTAAGTGGCAACTAATTTGCTGCTTTTATTTGTCTTCTGTGATAGCAAACTAGTTTGGTTTTTTTTGACTGTTGGTCAGACAAAATGAGGCATTTTCAGACGTCACATTGGGCTTGGGAAATTGTGATTGTGAAAACTGACCATCAGATTCATGCGAAACAAAAAATAATTGTTAGTTGCAACTCTTTTCAAAACACAGAAAACACAATACAATACAGTATGTGGGCTTCAACTTCTGTTTGGTCCTAATTAATAATGAAATATACGAGGTGAAATGAAACAGTATTTCTCCCTTCCTGCTGTAGTCACAAATTACAACCTGCTGATAGCTTTTCACTAATTGTTTTCACGTCAATATTTTGCATGTAAATACAAAAGTCACTGTAACCCCCCCCCTCCATCATTTTACAAGACAGTGGCATCCTGGAAAAATATAAAGTATTCTACATGAGACAGTGAGCAGCTGAGTATTATTCACAGTCATTTACTGTGACAGCACTGCAGTCACCCTGCTGTCAGGAGGGAATGCTCACAAAACGGAAATGAGACAGGAAGGATAACAATGGAAAGAACAGCTCATCGTGTACCACACACACACACACACACACACACACACACACACATACACACACACACACACACACACATTAGAGTACAGTCTTTGTAATCAAAATCATTAAAAAAAAATGGTACATGACTCACACTGGGGTGGGTGGCTGAGAGTCTTGTGCCATGCTAAAATCAACTCCACACACTCAAAACAGTGACAGACTTTATAGCACACTATATGCAAGTTGGTAATTCCTCCAAGTAAACATATGAAACACTAAAAACTGATCTGAGACGTCAGAGCAATAAATAATCATCAATCATCTATATCATCTATTTGTCCATTCAGGAGAACACAGAGGAAAAAAGAGTTTCCACAGTGGAAAACACTTTCACTTTAGCCCTAACATTAAATATCCATCATTTCTGAAGAAAGTAATATCACTCTTTATAAAAGGTTGGTTTGAGTTAGTAAGATATTTGTTTAAAGAATAGTTGTTGGTTGTTTTCAGTGGTGAAATGTACTTTTCAGCTATACTTTATACTTCTACTCCACTACATTTCAGAGGGAAGTGTTGTACTTTAACTCCAGTAAGCTACATTTAACTGACAGTTGTAGTCACTTTAAAGATGAAGATTTTACATACGAAAATATGACCAGGTCATAAAAATATTTTTAAAGTGTGGTATTGCTTTATTTATAAAATCTTGATGAGCCTACTGTATTTAAGGTCGCATTTTCCTCTATATATCCAGTGAAAAGATAAGCCAGGTGGCAATATAGAAACATAAAAACAACATACGCGATTTTATACTAGATAAAAGCCTACTAGATTACTGTGTACTGTGATGTAAAACAACAATAAAACGTGATATCTCGTTCACTGTGACTTTGAAGGCATCATTTTGTCGATATCAAACCACGCAAACTGATCAATAATTGGTGAAAAAGGCAACAAAAATCATACTACACACTAAAAAATTGTTAGACAATGACTTACTAGACAGATCCTGAGTTCCTGTTCTGGTTCATGTGAAGCAGCTGTTACAATCTACCGGGGATGTGGAGGGTTGTAGCTTACAGCCGGCTGTGAAGGGGATGTGTCTGCGGCTTATCTGTTCAGGCTGCAGTGAGCGCGGTGCTGCTGTTTTGTAGTTTCAGCATGTGGTTGAAGTAAAAGAGGAAACGTTTGTTTTAACAGGGACAGGTCTAACAAGCGCAGGCTCTTTAACTGACACCTGAAGCTACACCAACTGAAATACACTAATTATGAAGTGCACAAAATAACTGGCAACCAAACAAAACGATAATTGCTATGGAGGAAGTTACACTGTGACTAACAAACTGCTACCGTTGGAACAGCACGCGACATGGGTGTATTTAAATTGTTGCGTTTAATAGTTCTCCGGATTTCTGGATACACAAGGTTGCACCAACGATAAATCCTTTAATTGTTCACCAAGAAACATCAAATTATAGCGTACATACAGTCACAACTAGTTTATCCTACAAGATAATTAACCATTTGATTAAACGCTGAAAACACTCCTGTGGATGAAGGTGATAAAAAATATATTTCTTTTTGTCTTAAATATTAAATTTTTTAACCTATTTCCCAAAGTTTTGACCATGTTTCTACATCAAAACAAAGATAGCTACCTACAAGTAGCTACCGGGATCGGAAATAGAGCTCCAATTTGGAAAAGGGGGTACACGTCTTTTACATTGCGCAGCGGACAAAATATTTTTGAAACTGCTACAGCTTTTCAAAATTCATTTCATGTTGATTACTTTGAGGCTCCCAAGTGGATCATTCACAAAATACAATTTAACTGATAGCACAAGAAAGCAGCATGTACCTTTTTTTTTTTGTAAATGTCGTTTTCGTGCTCATTTCGATGTTTTTAAATTTAAACGTTTGATTTGTTTTTTTAAATCATAAAACTCAACAAAAATCACTCGCATATCTTTCCCCGCACTATACTTATTTTGAATGTGGTGTCGTTACTTTGAATGTACGCTAACATTTGTAAGTTTGGCACATCTGATTTTCCGTAGATACGGAAGTGGTGTTTCACAAGCAACCATCAGGGCCCCGGCGTGACATTCACGGGGTTGTTGGAGTTGGGTTTGCTCAAAAGACCACCCTGGGGCAGATCAAGCCGTTGTCAAAATGAGAGTACTAAAAGCGGGTCTGTCTTTGTCTAAAACGCATCTTCTGGCACCGGGGAGCGTCACTGTTAAAAAGGTAATCTGGACTGTGTTAAGCTGTACCGATCTGACACCAGACCTAACGGAGGGGTTTGAATATTGATCTTCCTCTGTGTGTGGGTTATCTCCACAGGTGCTCATCAACAGCTGTCGAACATGCTCCTCCGGTGTCTTCCCCAACGATAGGATCCGCAACATCGGGATATCAGCTCACATCGACTCGGGGAAGACCACCCTGACCGAGCGTGTCCTCTACTACACCGGGAGGATAGCAGAGATTCACGAGGTGGGCGCCGGGACGGGCCGTGTTTGTGTATTCATAGAGGTTGACAGGTTTACAGGTGTGCAGTCTGCAGTCACGAGCTGTTTTCCCTCCCCTGTGGTGTGCAGGTGAAGGGGAAGGATGGTGTTGGAGCCACCATGGACTCTATGGAGCTGGAGAGACAGAGAGGCATCACCATCCAGTCAGCTGCTACATACACCGTATGGAAGAATAACAACATCAACATCATTGACACGCCAGGTACTAAAAGTTTCACTTGAACTGGGGTCCATGGGGACAGCATTTTGCCTAGGGCCCCTGTTGGTCAGTGGTTGAATGTAATTAAGTACTTTACTGAATTACTGTAAGTACAATTTTGAGATATCTACTAGAGTATTTCTAATTAATGCCACTTTATTCTTCCAGTACAATTATGACGGATGAAGTTATTAGTTACCAAAACATATGAAGAACTCAAAATACAGTGCATTGTAAAATGTTAATCTACCGAACAGTATATAACATTTAACCTTAAACGAGTAGTTGATTTATCAGGGCATTGATTAGTCATTCATCAAGAAATAAATCAGAGTATTAAAAATGGATGAATTGTTGAAGTTACTTTTAATGCTAAAATGCCTGAAACATTTCATGCTTCCAGCTTCTCAAATGTGAATGTGGCACTTTGGGCTCAGGGTAATTGTGGTGGGCATTTCAAACTATTTTCTCATGTTTGAAGATTAATCCATGATGAAAATAATCATCAGTCGCAGTATTACTATGAAATAGTTACAAATAAACTTCACTTGACCAACTACCAACTACTAGAGTAACTACTACTTATACATTAATGCATATTCTACTAATAGTAGACATATCATTAACTATACTATGTACACTCAAAGGGCTAATTTCTCTACATTTGATGCTTGATTGTACTTGCATGTGTTTTCTTAAGTAACATTTTCATAGCAGAACTGTCACTTTTTATTAGACCCTTCCTGCCCGGTAAATATTTCCTGTCCTTCAAACCAAATGTCCCCAGTTTGTAACGCAGGCTCTGTGGTACACATTTGAGGTCTCGAAGCCCAAGTTAAGACAACCCTGATGAAAACCTCACTCTGGTGGATTTCACTGACTTTAGCCACAGAAGATGTCACACAACTATTTTTACAGATGTGACTAGGACTAACTATGACGAGTTTCCCTTTTAGGCCTATACGTACTCAGATGATATTAGTGCTTTTTTGGTGATGCACATTGTCAAAGAAGAAGACCTTGGTGATGTGAGCACAAAAACCGAATAATGTGCCTTTGTGGTGACGCAATAATTAACAGACAGACGTGCTTCAGCAGAAGTAATTAGTTTAAACTTTGGAAGAGAAACATGCATTTACCTTGTTTAAATATCATTTGAAACATTCCCAATACATTTTACTTTTTTGAAAGGAGAACAATGATAGAAGTGTTACTGTGTGACTTAAATAAGCACCATGTCAGATTTCATACTGGACTGAATTGTAGTAGTGCAAAAAGAAGTAGATTTCTTGTCTTGTCTCTACTGACTGTCCATTCAATCTCAGTGGCCCCACAGTTATCCACAGTTATCTAAGGGAAAGCTGTCAACATCTATGCATTGTAATGACTGTGCAGCTGCAGTTACATGCACATATTACTCTGACAAAAAAAATTCTGCAGAAACTTGGCATCCTGTTGGTCTTGACGATGCAATCGCAACGTTTTACCCTCTCTCTCTCCTCACGTTTTTCATTAATGTTTAATAAAGATTCCCTAAAACAGTTTAACGTGCTGCAGAAACTAAAGGGAGGAACTTACTCAAATTTAAATTTACAGGAATAAATATATTAAGTTACTTTTGTGTGTAGCTCACAACTCAAAGGTCTCACTAAATCATGTTTACTTTGCTCTATTTCTAAATGTCAATGTCCCCTTTGTCCCCCCAGGTCACGTGGACTTTACTATTGAAGTGGAGCGAGCGCTGCGCGTGCTGGATGGAGCCGTGCTGGTTCTGTGTGCCGTGGGAGGGGTCCAGTGTCAGACCATGACCGTGAACAGACAGATGAAACGCTACAACGTCCCCTTCCTCACCTTCATCAACAAGCTAGACCGCATGGGCGCCAACCCCGGCCGAGCCCTGCAGCAGCTGAGGTACAGTACAGAGCTTTTAGATGATATTTTCTGAAAAATGCAAAGTTTGGTGTTTTTAAAAAAAAAAAAATAATAATAACTTGAATGAGCTATGTGAATGTGTCTGGTAGATGATGTACATTTATTGGTCCATTTACTCAGCAGACACAGTCAGAGGTTTTGTAAATTTAATAATTAAAGCTACGGAAAAAAATTTAACCCATTTCACGATATTTTGATAGAGATCCCAGATCAGATGGAAAATCAATATATTTCCCAACTTTATTTGCATGGCCTTGTCTTGTTTACATTACCTGTAACTTCTACATGCATCCAGTATACCATTCCTTAATTTCTGCTAATTTAGAAATAAACCCAAAAATAGACACAGATTCAAGAAACAAACAGTAGCAGTGTGAACCCCCATGTCTCTATCTTTAGGCTGCATTTTTTGGTTCACTTGAAATCATAACAAGTAGTCCACAAACAATGTTGTAATCAGCTGTGACTGATTCTTCACATTTAGATTTTGTTTTACTTTTCAGAACCAAGCTGAACCACAACGCAGCTTTTGTGAACATCCCCATCGGCCTGGAAGGCAACATGCGCGGCATCATTGACCTTGTACAGGAGCAGAGCATGTATTTTGAAGGACAATTTGGGTAAGGGATTCCCCTCTGGTAGCTTCACCACGAGGAGATCAGTGTCTCTCTGTGTTTATTATTTATCTGCGCTGTGATTAACAACCTGATAACTTAATTACCATCATCTTAACACTTATTTTTTATTTTGCTGATTCTCCTAAGTTGTGCCTCGGTTTTTTGCAAGCAGAATAGTTTGTTTTTAGCATAGAGGAGTGTGGTAGAAGACAGCTAGGCTGCAGGAGAATTAAAAGACCTGCAGGTATCATCGCCAAAAATCATCAAAATCAAGATCTGTCAGTTTAATTACAAGTGAGATTCTGTTCCTGAGGAATATAAAACTGATTCTACAGTTTCCTCCCCCCCGCAGTTCAACTATCCGCTATGATGAGATCCCGGCAGATTTCCGTGCCGAGGCTGCAGACCGGAGGCAGGAACTGGTGGAGTCCGTGGCCAACGCTGACGAAATCTTGGGAGAGATGTTCTTGGAGGAAAAAATTCCTACCAATGATGACCTGAAGGTTTGTGTCTTTCAAGAAAGAGGATGTGAAAAGTTAAGGGATCACCAAAGTTATTACAATTCATCCAGGAGGGAACACCAATCTGTGTACAAAACAATGCAATAGTTGTGGAAACGGTTCCCTTCAAACCACAAATGTCAACCTGCCGATGGTGCAAGAAGAAAAATCAGGAGATCACCAAATTCAGTAGGATTTATCTTCTGAGCACCATTGGATATCTGTATTGAATTTAATGCCAATCCATCAGATATTTGTTAAGACTTTTCATTACAAATCAAAAATGCCCAAACTGAAAAGGCAAGCCATCCACTAGTTTCTGAGCTATTTCAGTTTGGACCAAAGTGGTGGCCGTAGCCTTGCTGCTAGTGTTGCTGATCAAATATTTTCAAATCAAATTCTGACCAGTTTGCCTTCAAAACACGACATTGTCTGTTGATTAGAGTCAATGAAAAAGGGTTAGGGTTAGATGTGAAGTCGAATCGCATATCCAAACTGGCACGTTGAGCCTTTGTGGTTGAATGAGGAATAAATAACATTGGGAGCATGTGACTGTCCCTCAGTCTCTTGTCCTTTTACTGTCCTCCAGGCTGCAATCCGCAGGGCCACAGTGCAGCGTCTCTTCACCCCAGTGTTGGTGGGCACAGCGCTGAAAAATAAGGGCGTCCAGCCTCTGCTAGACGCTGTCCTGGATTACCTGCCGAACCCCACCGAAGTGAAGAACTACGCTACCCTCAATGACGAGTGAGTAGGGCTGTCGCTTTGTATACAATGTCTTGTAACAGTAGATTAAATTAAATCAATGTCAGATCCTTACATCTGAAAAAAGCCTTTCTGGAGAAATTTTTGTGCTCTTAATGTTTGTGGGTTTTTCACCGTGTTAGAGACTCCAGTGAAACATCAAAGATTCAAATGGACCCAACCAGAGATGATACACATCCCTATGTTGGTCTGGCCTTCAAACTGGAGGTGAGCTATGTTTGAAATCTGTTTTTTCTGTTGTTCTTGTAGCGTCTTCTTCATTTCTGCAGTTTTGCTCAACAGGAAGGTCTCATTGGGTCATGCTTTGGTCTTTCTCATTAACAGGCAGGGAGATTCGGTCAGCTCACATATGTGCGAGTGTACCAGGGCTGTCTGAAGAAAGGGGAATACATCTACAACACACGCACAAGCAAAAGGGTCAGAGTTCAGAGGCTCGTGCGCCTCCATGCTGACCAGATGGAGGGGAGAGCAAACCAGCGCACGTCAGCAAGTTATCAGTGGGGACAATTTTTCCATCTGTGGTTTTTGCAGTTCACACAGCAGAGAAACATGACTGGTCAAAATGGTTAGGTTCCTCTTTCAGCTTCAGTGAAGTGTGTAGATAACAACCACATCCCCTGTGACACCAGACTGAAATGTTTCCACCCGCCTTGCATCAAAACAAGAGATGGAAAATCAACAATGTTTAATATTTGTTTAGATATTTCAGTTGTTAAAAATAAGACATGTAGATCAACCCGTTGTTTCTATTGGTCCCTTTCTATCCCTGCTGTTTCAGGATGTGGATGAGGTTTATGCAGGAGACATTTGTGCTCTGTTTGGGATTGACTGTGCCAGTGGAGACACTTTTACATCCAGGACCAGCGCTAACCTCTCAATGGTGAGTAGCGTTAATGTTTTCCCTGGGCAAAAGAGCCAAAGCCTGCTCATTTGAAGATGTTGGAATGGAAAGGACTCTTTTCTTTCCGTACTTCAAGATATAAAGAGCATCCGGTGTTCATTTGTTACCTTCTTGTCCCACAGGAGTCAATTCACATCCCAGAGCCTGTCATTTCTATGTCAATGAAGCCAACCAATAAGGTAGAAAGATCCTTAAACTTACCTGTATATACTTTTAAAAATCTAATGCTAGAGTTTAAATAGCATCTATAACTCTTTACTATCTTGTATCCGCACAGAATGACCTGGACAAATTCTCCAAAGGCATCAACCGGTTCACCAGGGAAGATCCTACGTTCAGAGTTCATTTTGACACAGAGAGCAAAGAAACCATCATCTCAGGAATGGGCGAGCTGCATCTGGAAATCTACTCCCAGGTACCTGGTCAGACACTGTGCCGCTCAAGGACGTTCTGTATGTTTGTTTACAATAAACTATCCTGCAATAATTCAGACTAATTCTGCGATGCTTTGGTGACACAGGTCCACTTACAAAGCATTTTTCATCTTAAAATGAAACTCTGTCCAAATGTGACATGGTTATAAACCTTCCTATGGACAGTTTTCAAAAACTACTTTTTTACCAAACAGCTGTTTTGGTTTGTTGTTTCAGAGAATGGAGAGGGAATACAACTGTCCCTGTGTGATGGGGAAGCCCAAAGTGGCTTTCAGAGAGACGATCACTGCTCCTGTACCGTAAGTCCTGACCTCCCAGCACACAGACGTACACACAAACACTCTACTGAGCAACAATAGGTATAAACACTTTATTTTGGTTAAACACTCCGGTTGGTTAAACCAAGAGTACAGAACAATTGAAGCATATCATATCATTATGTAGGATGGATTAATCTGATTCCTGATAGTACAAACTCAACCTTTCTGTAGTTCAAAAAGGTTTATGCTGCAAGCGTCAACAGCTGATCCCCCCCCCCCCCCCCCCCCGAACACAAGATGTGAGCATCAAGGTTTTGTTTTTGATCGTAGTTGCAGCGTGATGAACGTCAGCAGTTTAGTTTGTATTTGGAGGTTTTTCACAGTCATGGCAGTGAGGAAGCTGCTCCATCTGCAGCACTTTAACTCCCTCTGACGGAGACCAGCTGAACAGCAGTTTCCAGTGAATGATTTCCTGCATAAAACCAAACGCAGATGGTCAGATTAATACGACATATCGGGTAGTAACGCTGGTCTTCACAAAAGGGAACAGTATACGCGTTGTTGAAGTCGCTAACGTACCAGACCAATTTACTGCAAGATGCCGCTAGTGCTTAAATTACTAGCTGCTTCATTAGCCTGTTATTCTGGTAAACAATCAGTTTAAACATTTATCAAGAAAATATATGAAATATTTGTTGTTTACAGCTTCACAAATGTTATAAATCAGCTTTTTCTTCCGTTTCCTTATGAAATGATTTAACTGAATTTTTTCCTTTGTTACATATTTGTCTGAATAAGATAAGACAAAGCTGTGGGCATTTATAAGTTATGGTAGCCATCTGGTTCTGCATATATAGTTAAAATAAAATTTAAATATTTGGTAACACTTGATCCCCAAGTGTGTTAAAAGTTTAATATACTATAGTGGTTACCTGGGACACCATCTCATGCAGCAGTATGTGATAGTCAAACTTCAGCTGGTCGTTCTCAGTTTCCTGCAGCAGACGAGAGAAAAATTATAGAAACATCTGTATTAGATACAGATGTTACTGGCTTAATCCTCAGCCTGTGTGCAGCCTCCTTCCTGCCCCAGCCTCCAGAGTAAACAGCAGAGTATTCGGTCTGCACAACCGGCCTTGTATGTCTGATGACTGAAATGTATTGACTAGATTAAACGATCACAGAGACTAGAAACTATTTGTTATTGCAATATAAAATAACATGTCTAAAAGGTCCACATTTGGTTAGCAGAAATCCTGTTTCCATATTGATCAATTGAGGATTCACGAGCGGACCCGACAACGGATAAAACAACCTACCAACTGCGTGATGTTGGCCACCTGAGCCATGTTGTACAGAGTGTCTTCAGTTGATTCGTTCAGCATGGTGAAGCTGGAGGCCACAGAGCCAAGGTGCCAGAGAGGCTCCATCTCGGGCTCAATGCGACCGTAGCTATCTGTTGGTCAGAACGTTAAGTGTGTTACGAAGGAAGTCGTGGGAAGTTGGATTGTATGTACAGTGGGGTTCAAAAGTCGCACATGGTCTCATGTGTGCGCTTGTGGTGTACAGGAGGTTACAGTTTCAAGACCAGTGAGGACAGGCATCCTTGTTGTGTTAATCATATTAAGACACTGAGTTCAGTTAAAAACCACAAACCTCCAACAGTGTTGAAAACCCAAAATACTGCAATCTGAGACGGTTAACGTTGTGCAACAGCTTGACTATGAGTATGTTCATTACCAGCAACAATTTGCAGTTTGTTTTATTGCACATACCAGGTAAATTTGCCGACAGCAGGCTTTGGTTCTTGTACTGTTGGTAAAAAGCCTCTTCTTGAACGCTTGTGTCGATTTTTCGGAGCTCCTCACATGAGGCCTGGACCTGGGGTGAGCTCTGCTGCTGCTGCTTCCCCTTTGGAAAAAAAACCTCTGCAGAGCATTTCTCTGTACTCTGGATGAACAGATAGAAGAGAGGAGAGGCAGGTTGCATGAGAAAGAAGCGGAGGAGGGCGTACAGAGCAAAGGCGTAGTCCCGATGTTACCACGGCAGCCAGTGACTCAGTGTTGCACCACACTGTTAATCATACAACAAAATGTGAGCCTCCTTTTGTCTGCTCTTTAGTAAATCTTGTCAAACCTACATGCTCACTCTGAAGTCATAGATTATTCAACTGTGTATTTTAAACTTCAACTTCACGCCTACAATTTGCTTAAAACGTCTTTCATGAACACATGGTGAACGCAGTGCTGTGAAGCCTTGAAATGTTGAGGGTAAATGCAGGAAGTTAAACAGAGATTTTGTCTATACCCGTCAATTTAGATGCAAAAAAGTCTTCAAAGACAAACACGAAAGAGCAGTAAAGTAAATCCCTCACTTCAGGATGGTGAAAGGGTTTTTCAAGATCTGATCAGGAATAAATTGTCATTAAACTTGTAGTTTTATTCTATTTTCAGGGTGTTTTTAACATCTGGTCAGAGACCGAGATAATTGTGGCTAATTTTCAGTTCTTTTTCTGATGGAGGAGCAGTGTCACTGTCTGTATCTAAATCATGAGAGGTCCCCTGTCTCAAAGTATGAAAAAAAAAAAAAAAAACACATTAAAAAACCTACTTTGCTCATGACGTCCTGCACCATGATGTCCAGCTGATACTTTCTTCCAGAGTCTGCCACATCCTGAAAGGGAAGTGAACCATAATCAAAGTTTGTATTCCATCACTATTCTGTATTTACTTACATAGCTATACCGGTTAAAGGTTTGTTCATATTTCAATAGTAAAGTTCGACTGACCTCTGCGTTTCCGCTGTGGACCTTGTGCAGTCCGAACACCCTGTATGGTGAGCCATAGCGGGTGTTGAGGTAGTGTTGGACCACCTTGGCTGCCCTCTGAGCGGGGTAGTGATTGGGGTTCAGCTTGCCAGTCGCCATCACATCCTCCTCAGGCTCCAGTCCTATTTGTACTTTGTTCTGTTTTTCCAGAAATGGACAATGAGAAAGGAAATGATGAAGAGAAGGTAGAAAATGAGAAACAGGGATGGGCTTCCAGTCCCTGAAGTACTTTGACCCTCAGGTGTCAGCAGGGTGGAGCCTTTTCCCTTAGATCAGTTTATATCTAGATAAGAAAAAAGCCTTAGACACAAGGAGAACATCCATTGAGGAAAATGGGAAGTAAATATGCAGAACTAACAGAGGTGAGAGTGAAGAGCTGCACAGCTAAAAAATGTGAAATGAATTAAATGAAAGGAGTCTGATCTTGCCTGGAGCTGGAAGGCTGAGACTCCCGGCCAATTAGTTGGCAGGTGGAAAGTTTTATCTGTTCGGTGTTCAGAGTCAGCTGCTCCTCATGCAAGTGGAAACATTACTTCCCACTTCCTTTGACACCGGAGCTCTTTGAGGACAGCCCCTTTTTAAAGACACAGAGCTCTTTTCTGTTCTCCCGTATCAGCCTGACAGAACACGCAGTGCAAGCAAATAGACCCTTATAAAAAGTAATACCGGGATCAGTCAGATTTGCTGCAGCATTGTTTGACTTTTTGCAATTAGATGATACAGAAATCAATCAGAAATCAATTTGATAGGTTAGGTTGGAGTTTAACGTACTGCTTTTGGGACACTATCCATTTTTAAAGGGTTAGGGTTAGTATTAATAGTAATAAATACAGATTCCTCAGTTGGCTCAATAAAATCAATTAAAAACAGTAGCTGACTAATATCTGGATTACTTCTTTTTAAAGCAGATGACACTCCAATAAAATGGCCCAAAGATGACATGGTCCCGTTACGTCACCCTGCCTAAATACATGGATATTGTGTCCTGTGTCCTGTAGGTTTGAATTCACCCACAAGAAGCAGAGTGGTGGCTCTGGGCAGTACGGTAAAGTTATCGGGGTCCTTGAGCCTCTGGAGTCAGAGCATTCCACAAAGCTGGAGTTTGACGACCAGACCGTTGGTACGAACGTCCCAAAGCAGTTTGTACCCGCCGTCGAAAAGGTAATTTTCCTCACTTTCACGTGGTCACAGTCAGCTATGAAGGTGTGAAATGTTTTAAAGAGAATAAAGTTTATTTCAACACAAAGCAAAAAGCATTTCTTCCCATCGTGTTGCAGGGCTTCAGAGAGGCCTGTGAGAAGGGACCCCTGAGCGGGCACAAGATCTCGGGAGTCAGATTCCTCCTGGAAGACGGAGCGCATCACATGGTCGACTCCAATGAGGTCTCCTTCATCCGTGCAGGAGAGGGCGCTCTAAAGCAAGGCGAGTGTTCAGTTGACTTCAGATCTGACATGCTGTCGTTTCATTTTATTTAATTCTGGTTCTGCTTCATGTGTGTTGCCTTCAATGTTCTCTCCACAGCTATGGAAAAGGCCAACGCGATCATCCTGGAGCCAATCATGTCGGTGGAAATTGTAGCACCTCAGGAGTTTCAGGGAGCAGTCATTTCTGGTGTGAACCGTCGGCATGGTGTCATCACAGGACAGGACGGGGCTGAGGGATACTTCACTCTGTATGCTGATGTGAGTCCACATTGTAAATAATATTCACATGCAGCCACAGTCTTTTAGTTCACAATATTTTAACATTATCCTTTTACCGTTTTATATTTGAGTAATTTCAGCCTGTTTCTCCCAACAGATTCCACTAAACGACATGTTTGGCTACGCCACAGAGCTGCGCTCCTGTACTGAAGTAAGTCCAAACTAAACACTGAACAACTCTGCAGTCCAGTATAGTTCAAATCATGTTGAGCATCAACAGGAGCAAGCATGTAGGTTTCAGAAGTGGGGACATGAAAATGAGACACACGAGTCAGAGCTTCTTAGAAAAGAAAAAAAAAAAGGAAATGTGAATGTTTTGTCAATTAGTATCAGTTTCAGTATAAAACTGGTTATTAAACTTTCCAATATTTGCTAAGCACTGTGCTTTACTTCTTGGATGTTCAGTTCTAGCATCAGTTGAGGAGGATGATTGACTACAATTACAAATACATGTTTTTTTTTTGTTTTGTTTTTTTGCACTAGCCTCTGTGTAGCCTGTGAAGTGACATTCAGGCCACTAAAGTGCACAAGTCCCTCTCTGCTGCTCAGAAATGTTATGGCTGGGAGCTCACAGCAGTAACACTAATAGAAGGAATAGACGCTCACGTTGATCAGCTCCTCTCTTCTCTCAGCTAGATTTAGGCAGAGGACTCTTTGTAGTGAGGAAATCAAACTGAAACTGTAAAGTGAATGAAGTGACGAGAAAGCAACAACTTCCATAACTCATTACAGTTTTCACAAACTAACATGTTCTGTCATTGTTTATTCAGGGGAAAGGCGAGTACACCATGGAGTACAGCAGATATCAGCCCTGCCTTCCAGTCACACAGGATGAGCTCATCCACAAATACTTAGAGGCTACAGGGCAGCTGCCCGCCAAGAAGAACAAGTGGAAGAGCTGAAAACTGTCTGTCTACTCAACTGTACACTATTGGACTTTGACATGACAGCCATCCCTCCTTTAGACGCCTCTTCTGCCCATCATCAACCGTGACTCGACAATAAGGCTTTATTTCATGGGGCAAAGCAGAACTTGGATATTTTACACTGGCTTTGCAGTTAGAGTTAAGGTTTCTCCCAAATGACTGATCCCTGTGAAAGACATACTGTATTTATTACTTTGATTTTCAGCACAATTTGACCTCCACAGTTAGCATCTGCAGTCAGCGTTTTGTAAGATGGTGGTTGGTAAGGAAAGCTAAGTGTTTTGACTGGAGCTTATAATGGCTTTTGTACCATCTACACAAAGGTTGTGTTGTAATAATGATTGCAGCAAAGATACATATCCGTCTTTTAACATGTATTTTTTTGCGTGCAGATCATTTTTCTTGCAAGGCACCACTCTGTTGAGTTCAACTTGAGCAGGCGGATACTTTACATGTGCAATGCAACTGATTAGCTACACAACACTTTGTTAAAACCTGCACAAAGAAAACACAATTATGCACCAATACCAGTCAGAGGTAGTTCCTTCTCACCTGCCCAATCACCTCTGTTTCCTCTACAGTCTCTGGTACACTGTTGGGGTGAGCTGACATGTCCGCTGAGTCAGACTCAGGTCTGGTTGTCACACTGGGGCTCCCAGTTACCGCTGTTAACACAGCCAGAAAAACCATGATCCTCAAGCCCATCGTATTACGCCGTAGAACACAGATGCTGGAGAAAAGGAAAAACCACTCGTGTGAAAGAGTCCAAACAGGGAAATGACCCTTCTGTCAGTGTGGAGTTATATAACGAGGAGGAGGGGAAGCAGAGAGAAGAGATTGTCCAGATCCTGCTGTCTTCCTGGCACGATCTGTTTATTCTTTTCCTCTTAACTAAACAAACCGCTACACTTTATCTGGTTCTGTTCTTCATACGCTCTCATGCAACCCACTTAAGCTGTCAGCCACCAACTGTTTCAACACCCTCACAAGAAGAAATGATTCGTTTCTAATGTTATCCCATTAGAGCTGCTGCTCATGAAGCAGGTGTGATTAATATGTGAACTTGATGAGTTGCAGCCGCGCCCGGTCCACAGTGTGTTTCACTGAGCCAAATTAAACATGAACTGGCAATTTGGGGGGGGGTTTAAACACAAAATCTACACTGTTTAAGATCTAGGATTACGTTGTAGAGTCAAGTTATGCAACATCAAGAGCACAACTAGAAAAAATGAGCTCATCATGAAACATCTACAGAACATTCACAGAGGAAATAAATCTAAATATCTACATATTGAAATTAAGTAAAAGTTCTTAAATTCTTCATGGACCTGAAACCAAGATGTGTAAGAGTGGAAAGACATATTTCTCCTTTGTTTCTTGACCTTGAAAACAGTTTACAAAGCAGTGTCACCATAATTTGCACAAATGTTGCATCTTGCAGTGAGAGTTCTGTCGACTATCGTTGTCTGTGTTTAGCCCAGAGACACTGGCTAAGTTATCTTGATAACCAATGAAAGAGGAAGAGGAAATTGGAGAAGAAGCTCTGGGAATTCTTAAAATGGCCGATCAAGTGGATGTCTGTCTTTCAGAAATATGTTGGATGTTCCTCCATGTTTTGCAAAGCAGCAACTGACTCCCAAACCTGGTAATTCACGGGCATAAATCTGCTTCTGATAGTGTGATTAGTTTCTTGTTTTCCTATTAAATTGCTTTGTTTGGCTCCAGTTTGAATCATCATTAGGGCTGCAGTTAATGATTCTTTCACTACTGATGAATGTGGCGTATTATTTTCACGATCACAATTCCTCAGTCTAAAGTCGTGCGTTCAAATGTTGCGATTGGTCTGACCAACAGTCCGAAGCACAGAGATACTCGGTTCAAAAGCAGCAAATCCTCACACTGGAGAAACTGAATTATTTTTCTGTCGATCAAATATTTGATTAATCTAATAATGATTTCAGCTTTAACCAGAATTACTTACAAAATACTACCAATAATGGAGAAAAAAAATTAAGGGTTTGGAAAATTTTAATGACTCCTCATGTGTTCTATCAAATCATAATGGACAGATGATCAGCAAAAAACAAAAACCTCAAATATGTACAAGGCTTTTCCATCACTTCTGAGTCTGATTTGGTTGCAGTTAATGCAACTGAAATCAGCTGAGTAACACTACAAAACCTACATTACTCATAAGAACAATCTCTCTTGTAAATATTCTATGATATTCTGTAATACATGGTGGATGCGGTGTATATAAGGCAATTATTGGAAGAAACTATAACTCTATTACAAGCTTTTAAGACACAGAGCACATCTCAGTCAACTTGCTCTTCTTTCTCCTCTTCTTCACGTGAGGCACCTGTTGGAGAATTGGTGTTCTTTGAGCATCATGTCCACTACACCGACCTGCGTCAGATTCCTGTCTCTGCTGTCTTTCACACTCGTCGCCGTCATTTCCCAGCTGCACATCTCGAGGCAGATTATCAATGAGTTCGTACAGGGTGAAGATGCTGAAGCAGATTTCATCGTAGGCTGTTTTAGTACCACACTCGAACAGGCAGGCGAAGGCCACGGCGGGTGGTGCCCCAGGTGAGGGAGGCAGCTCCAGATAGGCCAGGTCAGAGTAGGCGCTGGGGCCCTCGTAGATCACCCAGGGGCCGCGCCAGCTGTCTGGGTCACGGGGAAATAAGCTGAGGAATACGCCCAGATCCCTGCGTGCAGTTGTCCATGTTGGGTGGGAGTACACTACCCAGGTGGGGGTGAGGAAATCTGGAGGGGCACTGTGATTGGGTGACAAAGGGCTGGTGGAAGCAGAAGTGATGTTTGGAGAGGGAGAGGTGGTGTGATTAGAGTGAGTCATGCAGGACGTCCTGTGTCTGGAGCGGTGTATAGGTTGGTGTAAGTGATGGTTAAGACTTTGGCATAGATGTAATGGGGCAGGAAATCCAACAGTGCTACCATGACAACCATTTCGAGGCTCCACCAGCCGCTGCACCAGCTGCCCCTCCTGAAACACAGCTCCATCATCCAGACTGAGGGCCTGCACCCTGTAGCCGAGAGGGCTGCGGGCATTGCAGTACAACACATTAGTCCCATCCTCTTCATCCACAGACACCATCTGACACTCCACACTCTCTGGGCCCGGCACCGCCTCCCCGAATCGCCAAGTTCTCCCATGGGTGTCACTGTGAAAGCAGAAGGCGTGGGGAATGGTCTGGCAGAGGTGTCCGAAGCACTCTTTGCACTCGATGTGGTAAGCGTAGGCGGGAATGAGCAGGCGACCTGACTTCAGCTGGATACCATGGCCCGGACCGAGAGCGAAGGTGGCCCATTCTTCAAGGAGGGAAGAAAAAGGGAGATACAAAAATTTTGTGGCACATTCACATGATACACATGAATGGCACTGATTAACTCAACAGAAAAACAGCATCGATACAGGATACTTAACTTTACCAGGTTTAGTTATCACATAATATTATAGAAGTATGAAGGCGTAAAGCTGTTCAGAAATTCATAGATAAAAAATTAGGAAAAAATTCAAATGAATTTTGTGTGGAAGGATTTTGTTTGTTTTGTTTTGTAAACATCTGGCGACCCCTTAGATTCATCTTGTGAGTGTCCGTGGATGGATTAAAGAACAGTCCTACCAGGCACAAGCCTGGGGGCCCGAGAGATCAGGCAGCTACAAAGAGACGACAAACGACACACCTGTGACTCCAACTGTCATTTGTGTCTCTTACAGTCTGGGGGTCCCATATAGGAAGGGCTGGGTGCCCATTCTCTCATAATCCGTGTTATGACTCCTATGTTTAGGACTCCCAGGGTAGCATAAGCATGAAGGGGTATTTTCAGGTTTACAGTACTCACTCAAATTATATCTGGGTGTAATATCTTAATCAAAAAGTGTCACAATTTCACATCCTGGTGCTCTGATTTTCATCTTAATAAGACTGTTTTCTAAGTCTCAGTGGAAACTCAGTAACACAGTGGAAGTGTGTTTTAGGTTGGATTTTCCCTTTATGAATTCTCTGACCTTTAATAGTGTCTCCTATGACTCTCTTAGTAAGATCGGTGACAGCAGTCCAGGTGTCTCCGTCGTCTGTGCTGCAGATGTAGCAGAGTCGGGTCACGTTCTTGCCCGTCACCAGCTGATAGGACTCCGAGGTGTGGCCCAGAACAGCGATGAAGAACAAGAACAGGGTGCCTGTGAACTCGTCATACACCGGGCACGGGTTCATGGACCGGTGGCCTGTCAGGAAAGCAGTGCCCAGGACACGCATGTCCTCCCACTGGAGCAGCACAAGGGAGAAGGAACGGAGATTAGAAAGGAAGACATAGTAGATAGCAGTAGAACAGATACAATGAAATGATTTAGGAATGAATAGAAAGAGACAAACAAAAAACAAAGCTACGAGCAAGACTTGGCTGTTCCACCCAAATTACAAAACATGTATTTACACATAACTCAAGGTCCCTTCACTGGCTTTTTATTTAGTCTGTCTCCTGAGTATCTGAAGGTCAAGACTGTAACCTTTGCAACATGACTGTGCTTTGGTATTATAAGCTAACATGTGTTCCACTATAAGCCCCCAAAAAAGCTGGTTACTCTAATTGACCTGCTCTGTGAATATGTACTTGTTTGACACCTTTTAGGTCAGAAATTTAAATGTTGAGCTGTACATTTCAAAGGTACTCCTTCATAGTTGAACTAGATTTTTAAACAAGCACTTTTACTTTTAATTAATTACAATAACGAGTACATGTCTTCAATCTACAGGGCTCTACGGCCGTCAGACCCAGTGAACAACACTGACCTCTACATAGTTTCTGTAGAACGTGCCTTTCCTCATGACCAGCAGGTGAGCCTGAGAGTCAGATGGGCTGAGTCTCTCCTCACAGAAGGCCAGAAAGGACCTGGAGTGTGACAAGTAGAGCAGTGCTGGGACTCTGTACGTCACTCCGTTTGGCTCTTTATGAAAAAGCACCGACCTCGCTGGGAAATAGGGTGACCTCATTCTCTCTGGTGTGTGAATATTTCTGGGTACCTCCAAGTCCTCTGAAAAGAAAAGTCAGGATCAGAACTACCTTTATTGGATTAAAGGATTATCTTAAAGGACAGGTTCGCAATTCTTCAATCCTGTCTTGAAACAATAAGCGGGTGTTCATATGAGGAAGCCAACTGAGTCTTCATCTCACTAAACAGTGTCTGGAAAAAGTCCAATTTCAGACTAAGCTAGTTCATCTGTTACTAATGTCAATTCTGTTTGCCATCTCAACCATTGCAGCAATGTTAATGCACTTCTTCCCCCTGATACTGGAGACCCTGTTCAAGCTGTTGAACATCAGATTCATTAGGATAAAACAAGGAAATTTCTAGTTGAGTTCCATATTTAAAAAAAATTTAAGCTTCACTTATTACATCTTTAATTTAAGCACAATTTGAATCTAACTCTACAAAAGATGCCACTTACCTCATACATCAGACATTACAACTCTAACAAGCCGGATTTAAAGGCTGAATAAAGAAATGCATCTGGGAGGAGTTGTATAACTGACAAGAAGCCTGGTTTTAAATAGAGCACAAACTGTCAGAACTACTCACAAATTCCCTCTTATATGTTTTAGCAACTTCAGCATCACAATAAGTTAGCACAGAGCAAGAGGAACTTCTCACTATAACGACATTATGAAGAGGAAATTGTGCACAGGTTATGAACAGAAAAAGGCAAATACTTACACTCGCTATGCTCTGTGAACTGCTGCTGCTTTGTGGGGATATACTGTATGTGTCAGCACTTGAATGTTGGGTTGACAGTGTAATGTGTGTGTTGGGGGGGGGGGGGTGTAGTTGGTTTGTGTGTGTTTTCGGGTGAGGGTCTGAAAACGATGGCCTCTCCTCTCCGTCCCCTATTCAGTGCAGCAGCATGGCATGCTGCTCACTGACCCAGAAATGGACCGCACTCATCAGATCTACAGCTTTGGATGAATCAGCGCAGAGCAGCCATTGTGGAAATGAAGGCCGAGTGGGGCCATGCTGAACAATGATTTGATGCTCTGCCTCCTCTGTGTCCTCTGTGGTTTTCCTTTTCATTTTCTGCAGAATGTGTAGGAACTGATACTGTGTTGCTTTCAGTGTAAAGCACACTACTTCTGCAGCTCGCTTCTATTTCACTATTTATTTGTTCATATACTGCAAGACAATCATTTTGAGTTACCAGGTTGTAGAAAATCCTCCTCCAGCATTGCACTTTTGTCTTTTTGGCTCTTGAATTCATTAGGGAAACCCCTCCAATGGACTGCTGGATAACTTACTCTATTGAAAAGCAACTATTTTGATCATTTAATGGTTTTGAGTCGTTCTTTAAGAAAATACATATGCCAATATTTTTAACATCTCAAAGTTGAATAGTAGTTGTAATAGTAGACTCAATATATTAACATTTATAATTGTAAGTGACTAACAAACTTTTACTAATGGCTCATTAGAAATTGAGAAACTCCACCATTTGATGTCATACTGCAAAGCCACATTATTACCAAAACATTTTATTTAAACAGGGCACACCCATGCAAGATATTAGTATTTAAAGTACAGAATGCAAAAATATCAAATGTTAATAAAGCAGTTTATAAGTGGATGTGCTGTGGCTGCTTTCTATAAAATAAACAAACAAGGTCTCCCTAATGAATTAAAGAGCATTTTGTAAACCCATTATGAATGGTGATCAGAAGGTGATGCAGGTGAAGGTGAAGAGGTTCCTAATCTGTGAACACAAATTATATATGGATGTATGGAGTATGTGTTTATGCGTATATTCTGTATTTCTGTTTCACGACTTCTGAGCGGCTCAGTATTGTTGTAGAGATATATCACACGGAGCATAGTAAATCAGTGAAATTAAAGGTTTAAAAGAGAGTAAAACACGGGAATATCAGTTTTGCCCATTTGCCAAATAGAGAGTAAAACAATACCCTGAACTAACCTTCCAGGCAGCAGTTCGCGCCAACTTTGTACAAAAAGGGAACAACCTTTTACCAGTTAAGTATTTCAAGTTTTACACATTAAAATATACAATGGAGCTGTATCAATAGTTCAGAAAATAAAAATGAGCTATTTGACGCGACAATTTTTATGGCTGCCATCACCACTGCCTGAAAGGCAGTACTCAGGGCCGAGTGTTTGCCTCCCTGTTGTGACATAATCAAATAGCGACTCAGTCGCACATGGCAGCCTGGAGTTTTGACTGCACTCGCTAAGGTACTGTAATTCTCTAGTCCTGGCGTTATCGACAATGTCACAGCACCGTCATGTCATAGATTATTGTAATCTGCACATTGACAACAACATGTTTGTTACTGCAGCCAGACCTTCAGCTGAACATGAAGTTCATATTAGATTTTAGGCTAACGAGTCAGCAGAGCCAGAGCACATACTATCTGGTTTAATCTGGTTTCATATCTGTTTTCTTCTTAAAATACAAACTCCTGGATACTTGGTAATTAAAACGTAACCAAACTGAGTGCTCCTCTCTTTGTATGCGAGTCAGTTTCCATTAAAAGACGCAGAAACCATCAGAAAACCACACATTAAAGCACTTTTGTTAAACATTTATATATATTTTAACTTGTCTTGCTGCCAGAAGTTGTTCTCTAAAGAAAAACATGATTTATGGTTATACATGTTGCTGTCCTTACTTTGTCAGTCAGTCTGACTAGCCAAGTATGACCTACATTACTCTTTGTAATCTAATTGGTTGGTTTGTAGTCATATTCTAATTGATTAGTTGTGGTCGTATTCTGATTGGTTAGTTTACTTGTAATTGTATTCTGATTCATTGGTTGGTTTGTAGTGCTATTCAGATCAGTTGATATGTAGCCGTATTCTGATTAGTTGATTTACAGCTCTATTCTGATTGGTTGGTGGGTAGTGCTATTCTGATTGGTTGATTTGTAGCTCTATACTGATTGGTTTGTAGCCCTTTTTTGATTGATTGGTTGGTTTGTAGCTAGTGAGACATAATGAACCAGAACAGGCATTATTTTTGCGGGTTCATCAGTCCCATCCTCGTGAATGCAGTATTGTAGTAAAGACTTGAGGGAATTTCTTCAAACTTGACACAAATGTTCACTTGGACTCGAAGATAAACTGATTAGATTTTGGTGGTCAAAGGTCAAGGTCACTGTGACTGCACAAAACATGTTCTTAACCTTAACCTTAAGAATTCACACAGCAAATATGACAATATTTCACAAAAATGGTTAATATTTTATATAGTTCTGGATAAACAGGGATAAAACCTGAAACTAGTCTGAGTGGCGGAGACATACAACCGCTAAGAGGTGATTCTAGTTTCTCTAGTAATAAGTTATTGATATGTTTTGCAGGGTCACCATGGCCAGGCAGTGGTCTGAGGGCCACTCCACATCCATCCTGTGTGTTGGAGCTTCTCTGGGCCCTGAGAGTCTCCTCGCTTCAGGCTCTGAGGGTGGAGAGGTGACGGTTTGGAGCCAAGAAGGAACCATCATAGGCAGACTCACCCTTCCCGGGGAAGAGGACAGCACAAGTGTTGTGTTTTCACCTGCAGCTCCGGGCCACCTATATGTGTCACATGGAGACACAGTAAGTGTACTCGACCCCAGGAACCTGAAGGGACCCATGGAGGAGTTTCAGGGTGCAGGAGAGGAGGAGATCAATGCTTTAGCATTGAATGAGACAGGTTCAGCCCTGGCAGTGGCTGATGACTCTGGGGCAGTGCGGGTGCTGGAGCTTCCTGGGGGAAAAGTATGTAGGACTCTTCACAGACACACTAACATCTGCTCCTCTGTGGCTTTCAGGCCTCACAGACCCAACAACCTGGTGTCTGCTGGACTGGATATGCAGGTGAGAGAGAGGAGACATAAGACCGTTCACCGTATGTATGTTTTTTCATATCATCCGAGACTAAATTTGATGGCATTTCTCTCTAATTTGTTTGACCTTTTCTTGCTTCAGGTGATGCTGTGGGGTCTGCAGAAGACTCGCCCGCTTTGGACACTGAATCTTCAGGATGTAGCAGAGGATGAAGGTGACCATCAGCAGCGCCCTGGTCAGCTTTTCAACCCGCCACTAGCTCACTGTGTTTCTGTGGCGAGTTGTGGAAACATTTTGGGTTGTGCAGCAGAAGACGGGCGGGTGCATCTGATGCGGATTGGCACTGGTTCTAAACTGGAACAGCAGGGAGCAGTCAAAGCCCACAGTCAGGGAGCCTCACAAGCCCACTTTGTTAGCTTCCTTTCCCACCCATACTGGCTTGTCACCGGGGGGAATGACGGCCAGGTAGCCCTGTGGGACCTCAGTAAGCACCCAGTGGTGGCTCCAGACGCAAAAGCCAAAACCAGAGTGACAGCAGCTCCACGCAGGAAGGGCAAGGGCAAGACGAAGAGGAAAGAACAATCCCAGGATAAAGCAAAGACCCCACAAAAGGATGAAGGAGAGAAGGAAGAAGCCGAAGTGGAGGGTGAAGCTGCAGCAGCAGCTGTAGCTGCAGAGGACGTGACGGAGGAGAAGTCTGGACCCAAACTGAGCATCAGTCATGGGGACAAGGTGAACTGGCTGTGCCCTGCTGTGCTGAAAGGAGAACACTGTGTGGTAGTAGCTGATCAGAGCTGTAGTCTGACTGTCTACCCTCTGTCTCAACTATAGTCACTTCACTGTCTGCTCTTAAAATCTTTTGTTTTGGTCATAGGAGACCCTTAGTTTGACTTTCTTTACTTTTAGTTTTATTGCATTTTTAAAAATTCTTCAGAGAATACAATCCTGTGTTTGTTTCTGTAAGGAACTGGCAGCATAACCCATTTTTTCAATAAGATTTGTTTTTGCATGTACGGCCCCTGGACGTTTGGTCTAAACAGCATGTCTTCTTACTGTGACGTCTGATCTTACGTAGATCTTTACAGCAGCAATCAAGCCTCACATAAAGGGATTTCTATGAGCTTTCACACAATATTTAACAAACTAAATGTGTAATTGTTTTTGGAGGTTTCATTTAATGCAGGCTTCACTAATTGGATTTGGCTAAGTTGGCTTTGGTTTAGTGTCTGTGTTGTCCTATTAAAAAAATGTCCTCTGAAATATATTTTGCTCTGGCATTGGATTAATTACATTTTTGTACATGTTACATCTGTGATACTACCACATTAGACAACAGAAATGAGCATTTCATGTCTAAGTGAGTCCGCTGCTCTTTTATAGATAAATACATCTCAATCCAAACCAGGTGCCAGACAGAAAGCAAAGCATTGAGTAAACTGAACGCTCTTTCCAAAGATGTTTGAAAACAGTTTACAGCACAGATTACACAGCCACACTTCTTAATTGCTTAATAAAGTCCTGTGATCTGTCACATGATGTCGGCCTCTGGGGTACAGTGGTACAGTTTTTAAAATGAATGTAAAGCAGCATCTTGGGAACTGACGCCCTACTAACCCCACTATAATTATGTTATTAGGCAATTTTTTGTCTGTACATGTCAATGATTAAATCCTTTTTGCTGCCTGTGGATCATTACAGGATGAACACACGTTTAACTGTTTAATTTCCTCCCACTCTGATCTATGTGACCATTTCTTTTACACTACCACACTGTATAGTGTTTTCTGCTGAAAACAAAACCCTTTCTCCTTATACTCTCTGGACCTCATTTGAATCGCCATCAGGCATCAGACATTTCACATCGTCAGTTTGTTTTTCTTTTTTAAATAAGCCACAATTACAAACAACATTTCATTCTTGTATGACTACAATAAATTCATACATTCATTGCAAATGCACTGTATTCACACAATATTTCCACTCAATCAAACCGTCATTCTGCAAACAAGCAAAACACTTTTCTATAAGAATACCAGAAAAAAGGCACAACGCTGACTGTGAAGTGAATGAATAAATGCAATTCACACCTGTTTTCATAGGGCAGCACACAGGTCAGACTAGTTGAGAAACATTTTAAATAAAAATGGTGAAATAACCTATGATACTTTTTCTTTAAATTGCAATTATAAACAACACATGAAGTTTCCCAAATTTCTTAAAGCTAAATATTTTCTAATCGAGCAAATAAAGCAATTCAAGGTGGTGATGTTCACAGTAAGACGGACACTGAAGAAGCGCATGATCATTTCTCAACACTAGAGCAACCTGACAAACAGCTTTCAGTCTTTTTTTCAGAGTTTTTTCATTGAATATGTCTCAAATGCTCTTCTACCTTCAATGTCATTGTATGTTTTACATTGACAGTCAGAACAGATAGGACCGTGTCGGACTGGTTACTCCTGTCAAGTAGATACTCCACCGAGATGCATTTGTCATCCCTCCTTTGATTACTGAAGAGACAGTGGACGTTGAGGTGATCTGATCCAAGGTCTGTGCCTTTTAGGATGCTGAGTTGGTCATTTTACAGTTTAGCCAAGCTGCTCTCCAAGTTCTCGATGTCTGCACTTCCATCTTCACCTTTGCTACCACGGGCGCTGCACTCCAGGAACTCCACCTTCATGGGCAGTTGGCTGAACTCAAAGTCCTTGCCTTTCTTCCCCAGATACAGACTGCCACCGACAGAGCCATCCTGAGAGCTGAGGGCTGCTGAGCGAGTCACTCGTAAGGTGTTCCTGTGAAAAAAGATTTAAAAAAATAATTCGACTCAGATGGTCTGCCAAAACAATGGGTAACAGATAAAAGATCAATCACCAGCATAACAACTGAAATGATAACAATTAAACAGGACATGATTATTACAATACAACATGTGTGGAAGTTTTGCATCATACTGAAATTTGCCTAAAATGTAACTGTAATAGAATCTGAACATGTATATCGTGACTGAATGGTGATGGTCCAAAAGTACAGTATGTTGATAAGTATCCGATAAAAGAGCTAATTTTTACTTACAATTCCTTTTCCAGTTGCTGCTGAATTAGTTTAGCTGATTTTGCCATGGTGATATCTAAAGAATGAAGACATCAGTAAATAGATGAGCAAATAAGCAGTTTTAGGGAAAGACAAACAAAGGTGACTGAAATGAATTTTTGATGGTAGAAGAGCTTTTTCACCTTGTTTGTTACATGTCATCAGGAGAGCTGGAGCATTTCTGGAGATCACAGTGTCCGTCAACAAGACATACAAGAATTCTGCCACATCTCTCACTTCCTTCTGGAAGATAGCGCTGTCCACTACAAACACGATCGCTCTGAAGAGATGGATGAGAAGATAAAAATATATGTACTTGAGCCGCAACAGTTAATCAACAGAGACACGATTAATCAGCTACTTCAATAATTGTTAAATTGTAGTTTTTAATCAAAAATACCAAATGTTTGATGGCTCTAGGTTCTCAAATGTAAGAAGTTACAGCCTTTCTGTGCCTTACATTAAATATTATTGAGTTTTGAACTGATACTCTGACACTAGGAATCCGTGATGGACGATCTCACTGTTTTCTAATGTTTCATAAAAAATAGGTAGATTGATTGATAATGAAAACAACTTAGTACCAGCCTTGATATAGAAATATCTATCAGGTACTGGTAACTTTACCCCACTAGAAATGAGCATCTATTATTCAGGCAGGTTGTCCTGTTCTCACCTGGCTGCAGACTTGAACTTCTCCAGGTACTGTGGACGAAGACTGTCATGTCCTGGCAGGTCTATCAGAGTCCAGGTGCTGCCCTGAATACAAGAGGGAGAGGGGACAACTGTAAACCACGTTCATCATGGCAGGATGATATGCAAACGTAGACTCACCCTGTCGTTTTTGGCTTTGTACGGAGCACTGCTGTCAGTAATGGAGGTCTGTGTCCGCTTGAACTTTCCTGACAGCAGCTGCAAATACATTAAATGCACAGTCACTAACAACGCAGGTTAATCACGCATCAGAGCTGAGAGTCCTGTGACAGACAACGTGGCGACTTCATTTCAGTTGCACCCACTCACCCGGCTAAAGAGAAGCGTTTTCCCGGAGTCACACAGTCCAACCAGCAGCACGGCGCTCTGGACAGTTTTACTGCTAAGAAAGTACTTTAGAAAGACTGAAAAGAGAAAACAGGGAGGTTTGTCACTGACTTATCATCGACTTGTCTGTTAAACAATACGTACTAAGTTTGAATGACATCGGGAAAAGCTGTGCAACTGACAGCTGTCTGCTTTATCTTAGCAGTTAGCTTCCTTGCTCTTCCTTGCTCAGCTAATGGGTGTGAATCACTCACTTTTATATAAAACAAAGCGTAGAGATCAAATGTCAATACTGTTTATAAAACAAACCCGCTTTCCAACAAGCTGGCTCTCCGTAGCTATCTACGCCAAGCTAAACGCTGTGGGCCTAGCCTGCTAAGCTAACGTTAGCATGCTAACTTCAGCACTGACGCCCACTTCTTACCACAGGTGATGACAACAGCCGCCAAAGCGACGATAACTCCGATCAGAAAAACAGGGTCTTGGTCCTCCAGTTGCTGACGAATGGATTCAATGTAAGGTTCAAATGGGTTTTCTGCCATTTCCACTTCTGCTTTGTCGCCCATGTTGCCCCCGGTGCTATCTGCCTCCATCTGCCCGATCAAGCTAGCCTGAGAGTGTGAGTGGTGTTGCCAGATTTGACGGATAAAGCGAAGCGCAGCCTCTCGTGGTAAAAGTGGCCCAGTTTCTAATTTTCACTATCAGTATTACATTTTTTAATACTGTTGATTAAATGTTTTTTTTTACAACGTTTTTGGATGCAGCTATATGAGACATTTACAGTCTTGTTAAAGGTCTTGACTCATATAAACAGATTTAATTTTTTTAACAAGAAGCAGAGAGTATAATGAAAATAAGATTATACATATTTCTGCAATCGGGGTCTAAGTGTGTTACATTAGCCTGCCTTGTTTCCATGAGCTGTGTTTAACTGCTGTTGCAGCATCTTTTGAAGGCGTTGATAAGCAGCATAACAATAACTAACTTTAAGTTGCTTTTAGATCACCTGCATACACCTGTCCCTTTCACCTCACACAGTATCTTTACCTCACCTCCCTCCCTCTGCGCCTCCCTTACACCTTGAAGACCTCTGGAACATAACCTAACTATGTGGAAACAGCCCTATTAGTAGAAAATGTAGCTCCAGTTAAACCAGGTAACGGACCAGGTAATTTTTTTTAACCCACCCAGAGAAAGTGGCCCCATTCGACGGGAAAATCGTCCAACCTGGCAACCCTGAATGGGACACGTCTCCTTCTTTCTGAAGCCTGTACAGAGCCTAAAGCGTCAGCAGGGGGCGCTGCTGACCAGGACATGTCCAGTTTATTCCCGCTGTTGTGTCTAAACTGGTGACTGGAACCAGTCAGAGGGTTACCAACAAAACCAGGAAAATGATAGTTTGGAGTCACTTGTATTTGGTCTGCACACGCATGTATATGGATGTCAGTTTTAAAAGAAAAATAATTAACGAACTAACGAATTGCAACAGTTAATACACATGGTGAATCACAAATAATAAGATATGTCAAAATTTTGCTTTCAGCAAATTATGAGAAGTCAAGAATACGATTTAGTAGGCTAAATCAAAACTATGAGATAATGAACCAAAATTGGGTTTTAAGTCAATTTATGAGCTAACAGCCCAAGTCAATATTCCACTTTCTAAGTCAAATTTATGCGCTATAGGGAGCATTACTTGCAAAGTCAAAGGCATGAGATAATAAATCTGAAATCTTCCTCACGAAATCAAAGCTATGAGAGAATAAACCAAAGACAATTGGCTGAAGGTGAAGTTATTTTTGATGTAATATGTCAATATGTCTGTGAAGTATTAAGTCAAAATTATAATTCTAAATAAAATAACATAGCCTACAATATTTTTTTTGTCATTTTTGGTGTAAATGAGCTTCAACATGTATAATCTGATATCTAGCTAATATATTTAGATATCTAGCACAAAAAAAAGAAGAAAAAATCCTTTCAGATGCTGTTCGCTAAAACTTTTTGCAGTTTATTTTTTTCGGTGCATTATTGGCTTCAGTTTTCGGTGACCAAGGTCTCGTTAAAATTCTTAAATCTGCTTCCATCATAATTAACTGTAGTTGTAGCTAAACTATTGGCAATCGAATCTCAGAGGATAATTTAGTCAGTAATCTGGTACTTGACAAAGTGATGGAAGTTAACAGAGACCAAGATCAGAATGTCATTGTTCATATCTCTAGTTGTTACCCCGGGTTTGTGTGGCCTGAAAGAATATAGCCTACTTAAAATAAGTCGCTAGGTGGTAGTTAATTGATGCATCGATGAGGGTAATAAAGAGCATTACATAAGAGCGTTGGAGCTCAATAACTGTGAATTCACCATTGAACATCTCGTTCACATTATAGCTCCCATGCAGACTGAATGCTGGTGGTTTTCGACTCGGACCAGATGCGCTTTTACGCACTCAGTCTCCAGCCCTCACACTCAGCGCACTTTTTACGCACACTGGATATTTGACTCCTCGGTCCTCGACACTATGTCAAACGTCAGAAACCCACATTATTCTATAGGAAGAGGCTGTGTGTCATTCATTTTGAGCTCTTGAGAGGGCCAGTCTGTATTTCGTCGGGAAGACGAAATGACCACCTCGTTAACGGCTGCATTGGGGTTTGCTTAGACTTGCTGTAGCCTACACTTCTCATTCTAGATACTGTAGATCTGTCAAAGAGGAATTTATAACTTCGGGATTTACTTGAAAACCCTCGGTATTTGCAGATGTCTCTATCAGGGATTAATCAAAAGGAGATGATGGCTTTATCGTTCCTCTACGCGCTGTGCATGTGGATAACTTTAGTCTGTCCTTCGGTAGGAACTGGGTTTGTTTATCACTTTCCAGGCATCGCTGTGCAGCGGCAGCGCATCAAATCGGAACAGAGCGGCAGCACCGGACCACCTGGTACCGGCTCTCGTACCCAACTCAGGTGAGCACAACTGGAAAAGGCGCCTTTACACTGCAGGTGTTGTAAAAACAAAAAACAAAAATGTCTTCATGTCTTCATGTACAACCTCCATTGGTGATTATGCATGGTTTCTTTCATACAGTAGGCTATACATGATAAAAGAGACATTTATGTCGTGTATGTTTTAGGAACTGGTGTCAGTACACTGTTTCCAAAACAGTGTCCTGTCAGGTGCACAATGGGACAGAAACCACGGTGCAGAGAGTGTTTCAGGGCTGCCGATGGCCCGGACCTTGTTCCAAAGTCATCAGGTATTTGTACCCACTCAGTCCTCACTGCTACTCCCATCAGCCATATCGTCTTCTCCTGTCTCCTCGTTCCTTTGTCTGCGAGGATAACACTGTTTTGCTGCTCATAGCCTGTATGGGGCTTCCTTCATGGTAGCAGGGGCGGATTTAGTGATTTGAGGGACCTTGGCAATCTCTCTCATGCTGTGTTTACACAATTTCCCTTAATGAAAATGAATTAGCAGTGGTAGAAGAAGAAAGTCTTGCATTCAGTGTTTTACTTGTGGTATTAACACAATGAAATTAAACTTACTTTAAAGGAGCCATTTTGTAAGTTTAGCAATAACAGCTACTTTCCAGTCTAGAAGAAATGTCTCCAGCATTAACTCTTCTCTCTATCATGTCATAAAACACTAACCAGCTAACCGTGTCACTTTCATGACTCACTGCAGCCTCCAGTCTGCCCTGAAGAGGTAGCGCTGCTCAGAGGGCATATTATAACCTCTTGTATTATAAAGACAACTATGGCCGAAGCTCTTGTCAAACCACAATCACCACCACCCGCTCCCAGCAAGAAACCACGTTCAGCGGCGGAGAAAACTTACAAATAGCCCCTTTTAAGTATTTTAAAGTATTTTAACTTTCTGAAATAGAAAGGACTGAATCCTTTAAGTGACTGAGAAGTTTAAAGTTGTATAAAATGGAAATATTCAAGTAAAATACATGTAACTGCAACATTCCCACTTTGAATCCAGCCAGGGACCTTTTTTGTTTTCTTTCCCTCCCCTAATTTTCCAGTCCCCACTCAACTGTTCACTGTCGAACAAAGGCAGAAATCCCATAAAAAAAAACACTAAAGAGAACAAAGCTTGAATATTTGCCTGTTGAATGTGTCCGTGCATTTGTGTTTCTGCATGTGTGTGTCCCTGTAGTCAGTTACCACGAGTTCTTTTCCAGCTACAGGACCCTCATCAGGCCGTCCTTCAAGCTTACCTACAAGCAGGTCACAGCTCTGGAGTGGAGATGTTGCCCAGGGTTTGTGGGAGAAGAGTGTCGGGAAGGTGAGTTTCTTATTGCTTCTTTTTTTATTCTTTCACATGATGTAACTTTTTCAAAACTTGGACTAGAGGAATTGCAGACACAGTGTGGTCTCTGAAGTTAATACTCTCAAGGACTGAAATAAAGGCCATGTGTTTTGCCTGGACCCATCTGTGTCTTTTTAGTAGCACCAGGCAGCTTTACCCACATCAGTGCCTTTTTTTATGTTTGGCGCTGTGTAGTCGGGTAGCTTGCTAATCGTGCTACTGTGCAGCAGTGGATATGATTGTGAAGTTGTTTTGAATTAAGACTGAAAGCCTGTTTTGGATTACTTTTGGGAACATGCACTGCAGTGAAACAACGGTTGAAAGGGATCCTCTGTGGTTTTGTACCTTTTTCTTTTACAGCCATGTTTTCAATACGCTTCTGTGCCTGGAAGGAGGAGGATTAAAATCACATCTCTCTTTCTCTCTCTCTCCTTCTGAATCTTTCTCTCTCTTTGTAAGTGTGTGTGAGTATGTGCACAGACATCAATTATTCTTTTATTGCAGACAGCACAGAGGCAGTTTTGCTTGTCTCCTCGAATATCATCATGGCCATGGCAATGGTCAAAAGAATGAATGAAAAAAGCTCAGAGGAACATTCAGCAGAGTGGCTTGTAAAGTGGGAGGTAGTCTGGGTTTCGGTGGTGGGCAGCACTGCTCCTGGACACCATAGACCGCAGACTTTGAGCCAAGTAAAGGCCAAAATTTTCAGCCAGGGGTGAGCCACCGCAGTCAACATGAAGCCACAGAGTGGGAGTGTAGGGCTGCCTCGACTCTGCTGTTCATATATAGTGCATTCAGAAAGTATTCAGAGACCTTCAGTTATTTCACATTTTGTTATGTTACAGCCGTATGTTAAAATCATTTAAAAGCATTTTTTCACTTTTCATTCATCACTTTACACTCAATACTTCATAATGACAAAGTGACTGAAATATGGCTTTGACGTAAGTATTCAGACCCTTTGTTATGACACTAGCATTTCAGCTCAGGTGCCATTTCTCTTGATCATCTTTGAGATATTTCTACACCTTGATTGGAGTCCACCTGTGGTAAATTCTGCTGATTGGACATGAGTTGGAAAGGCACACACTTGTCTATATAAGGTCTCACAGCTGACGATGCATATCAGAGCAAAAACCAAGACATGAGGAGAAAGGAAGTGCCTGCAGAGCTCAGAGACAGGATTGTGTCGAGGAAGATCTGGGGAAGGCTAAAAAAACACTTCTGCTCCATTGAAGGTTCCCAAGAGCACAGTCGCCATCCCGACAGTGAAATATGGCAGCGTCATGCTATGGGGATGTTTTTCAGAAGCAGAAACAGGAGGCTGGTAAGGGGTTGAGGGACGGCTGAACGGAGAGAAGTACAGTGATATCCTGAATGAAAACCTTGTCTGGAGCTCTCAGGACCTCAGACTGGGCTGAACGTTCACCTTCCATCAGGACAATGAAAACAGCCAAGACAACACAGAGGTGGCTCAGTGACAAGTCTATGAGAGCCAGAGCCCTGTCTTTAACGCAATTGAAAATCACTGAAGAGACCTGAAAATGGTTGTCCAGCAACTGTCCCCATCCAGCCTGACAGCGCCTGACAGCCTAACACTCAGGGCTGTAATCGCTGCCAAAAGTACTCAACTAATTACTGAGTAAATGGTCTGAATACTTATGTCAATGTGATATTTCAGTAATTGCTTTTTAAGAAATTTGCATAAAATTCTGAAATTGTGTTTTTGCTTTGTCATTATGGGATATTGAGTGCAGACCGATGAGGGAAAAAAAGATTTTCTGTTTTTATTTTAACATAACGCTGAGAAATAACAAAATGCGAAAGAATTGAAGGGGTATAGCTCACAACTCCACTGACAGCTACCTTAAATTTTCAGATATTACATTTTAAATATTGTGGATGGCTGTAAAAGGGAGATTGAGGCTGCACTGGCAGACATACAGTCATTCAGTATGCACAGTAACCACAGTAAACCCACTTCAAAAGTTTTATATTAACGTTATTTAGTACACGCTCCGACATGGTCGTTTTTCTTTTTTTTTTTTTTTTGGGTTGGGCAATATGGCAATTGGAGTGTCACTGAAAAAACACTGGCATGCTCTGTCTACATTTGTCCAAGATTAACAGTTACCTCAATGAGCAAGTTTTGCGTATTGGTAATAATTACCACACCTTGTTCCATTTTGCAAAATTATTCATTGTTGCACTTGGATGGGCAAGATTTACCACGAGTTCAGGAAGCATTCTTTAACATTAACGGAATAAACACAGACATCATTACAAAGCTTTTGGAAACCATTATTTGCCCGCTGGTGGATATTATTCCTGACAAAGATTAACACATAGCTATATCCGCTGAGTCTGTAATGCCAGAGATTATGGTTCACTTGAAACCAAAGTGGTTGCAGGAGTGTGAAGAAGTAATCTGGCTGTTTATTTAACATTTGCTGAAATGTATTTGCACTTTCTAATGGCTATAGAGCGGGGGGGGGGAGGGG
>NW_019524812.1:187613-224025 GCF_002814215.2 Seriola lalandi dorsalis | reverse complement strand
GGGGGGATTGCCACCATATGGGGAGACAGAGGGCCAGGTCCCACTCAGTGTGGAGACCTTAAAGACAGAGGCTGATGTCAGAGACAGTCTACTTCATAATGAGGAGGAGAGCGAGAGCTGGCAGCGGTCAGTGTGTCGGAGCTACAGAAAGAGAGGACACTGAGGGGGAGAAAGTTAGGACTAGTGCACATAAAACAATAAGGTGTTAGAATTGGCTAGGCAGAGAGAGCTGTGTAGCAATATTTAAGAAGAAAAGAGACGAGAAGAGAAAAGTGAAGCGTAATGAGGAGTGTTTCTGTCCCACAGGACTCCAGCTGCTACAAGCTGCCCAGACGGCAGCAGAGCAGAGAGCCGGTTCTGTGGGAAAGTGGCCCCACTGAAATTAATGAGCATGACACTCCTTCACCAGGTCTTTGTAACATACGTGACCATGCTAAGATCAGGCTACAGCTCTGAAACAAAGACTAGTTCTCCTCATGTAGATTCACCTCTGTACAGCAAAAGAAGTCATGATACAGCATCATATGTACAATAAATGAGGAAAACATTGGAAATAATGGTTGATCTTCATAATACTACAAGAGAGCATTTTAAAGTTATACCTCAAACTTTTTTATGGTTCTTTAAGGAAACATTTGCTTTAAGTGCATTAAGGACATTTTAGGCCAATCCTTTGTTTAGTATATTTTGCCCTCATTGCTTTGATTTAAGCTGTTACATGTCGCATGCAGATGTGTTTTTGTTTGATTTCAACTGTCTTTTGTCTATTACTGGAGGTGAAGGTTGTGAAAACAAGTCATTTATCACATTTATGAACTTCTGCAGTTCTTTTAAGCTCTGTAGGAAAGAGATCTTTTAAGGTTCAGTGAATACAAGATTTACTGTAGGACTAACAAATGTCATCATCAGTGGCCTCATAATTAAGAAGTACTTTTGTTTAAACCACCTTTTTAAAGTAGTAATTTGACATTTTGGGAAATTTCGATACCACTCTCTTATCTGTTAGATTTGAAGCTATAGCCAGCAGTCTGTTAGATTAGCTTAGCATAGAGACCTCACAGAAGTCACTGCTGCTAGCGAAGAAATAGGCCACTCCCACACAAAACCTCCCATAAACATTTTTTTGTTTGAGTTTTGAGTTTTTGTTTGGGATTACACGAACAACATATAATGTGTTAATTATTGACCTTTAGAGGTAGGTGCTGGTAGGTTGATTATCTTTATTATTATTTTTTACCTTTGCATAAAGGCAGGCTAGCTGTTTCCCCCTGTTCCCAGTCGCTAAGCTAAGCTAAGCTAATCATCTCTTGACTCTAGCTTCATATACAGTAAAGCAATCTTCTCATATAACTCGTGGCAAGAAAGCAAATAAGTATGTTTCCCAAACTTTCCCTTTAAGTGTGGTTAATTTTGGTAAGCAACAGAATTCTGTCCCTCGGCCAACGCTGTACATGCAGCTCTGTGTAGCAGAGGACTGCTGCAATGGGGCTCTGAGCCAGCTGTTTTATCTGAACGAGCGAGGACAGCCTTAACCAATGAAGATGACATCACCTCTGGTTTTAGTTTGACGGGCCTCTGGCTCCACTTCAGAGGGCCCTGAGGCCCTGAGAGATGTAGAGACAGGGCACATGAAGGGAGCTGAGTTAGGTCTGTGTAAGCTGAGGAGTCCCACCTCCCACCGCTGCTCATGTTCTTGTTGCTTTCATCTTCTAAACTCTGAATCATATTCTGCCTGACACTAATGTCTTATTCTTTTGTTACCATTATTTCCTCTCATATAAATACATTAAATAGCCATTTATGAAGGTGACTTGGAACATAAAATTCACTGTTTTGGTCTTTTAAGATATAAATAGTGTTTTGGCTTGTAAGGCGAACACACTACACAACACAGAGGCCAGATCTACACAATGCACACATTATCATGTAGTCTGTAGGGTTTAGGATTCAAGTTTCCTCTTTCCTGAAAATCCGGCCAAACGGATGCTTCACAGCTCTATCAAAATGTTTACAGCTGAAACATTTAGTCGATTAGTTGATCAGTTGATTGACAGAGAAATATTCTGCCTGCTATTTTGCTTCTTCAAGTAGTTTTATAAGTAAAATACTTTCCTCCAGCCTCTGGATTGTGAGGACTTGCTGCTTTTCATGTGTGTCTTGCGTGATACTCACATGAATATCTTAATTGGCAACAATGACAATATTCATTGGTTGCAGCTTTAAAGATTTTTGACAAGCTGCAGAAATCTGAAGAATTGATGATGTAGTTTGAACTGGTTAATGAATCACTGGGTTGCAAGTATTTTCTCAGCTAGTTTTGGTTTTTACAAGTCCCCCAGTGTGTTCCCTGTGTTTGTGTTTTGTAACTCTCTTGACACAGTTTGCTTTTTATTTTGTCCTTTAGAACTTGATCACACTGAAAAACCCTGAAGCTTGTGGCCAAGCTGCAAGGCCGAGCTGGTCAAAAAGCCTGAATTTTTCAGTGTTCACAAATGGAAAGTGGGTGTTTTCTTTAAAAGATTTTGTTGACACCCTGACCCGTCAATATTTTTGACAGTCTGGTTTGTGCTGGCTGTGTACAGCTCATCTCAAGATTTACATTTTGCTTTCAGCAGAGTTGTGCTAACACATGACGGCATGGAACACATTTGGGAGAAATGTGTTTGTAATTTCCCTGCTGTTGCCCCCCCTCCCGCTCCATCACAGCAGCACCCCAGCATCTCACATTAACAGCAGGCATTATGGGTAATATCTGTGTATGGGGGAGCATAATCTTTAAAGAATTATTGCCAGGACCTCCCCTGATGAGAGCGTTAACCTTTGATGTCACGCAAAAGCACAGAAAAAGAAGTTTAGCAAAGTCTCACGCTGGGTGTGCCAGCACATGGTATTTTTTTAGGTGGCGTTAACGATGAATTTCATTAAAGAAGTGAAAAGGTGGCTGAAAGCTTAGGGTGTCAAATGTGTTAATTTGTTAATGCTACAGCTATGAAGCTGCTCACTGTTTCCCCTCACAAGCTGGATGAGAAGGAAGTGAGGGAAGTGTGCTATAAACCTCATTGTTGGAAGGATAATCTTGAACACCAGCTATATTATATAGCATTTAGAAATACCTTCAAATTCTTCCATTTTTCCATTTTATCATCTGCTCTCATCCCCATGGAGGCCTACGCTCTTTTGCCCTTGCTTTTTCTTGCCACCGCTGGCCTCTTTATCTTCTATATTCCTTGCTGCTTTCTACTTATCTTGCTTCCTATGTCCTTTAGATCTCTCGCTCTCTTCTCCTTGGAGTAAAGTGATAAAACAGAACCATATTACATATGTGCTTCTCTAGACCACAGCCTTTGGGGGATATGAGGATATAACTGACGTCTCTGTTATATCCATGGTTGTGCTCAAATATAGGTCAGACGGTACCCTTTGACCTGCTGGGAGCTATGGGATACCTCAGCTGTTCATGGTCCTGGTCTGGTCTGCCTGATGGATGATGCTCTGTTCATGCTCATTCTGTGGTTTTTTCATTTCTTTCACCACCTTGTCATTGCATCTCAGTGACATCTTTCCATTTGTCCCACTGTCTGTCTGTCTGTCTGTCTGTCTGCAAATCCACACATCTGTTTATTCAGAGTTAAGCAGGTAAAGTTCCTAAAAAGGTTCCTAGAAATGTTCTGGAGGTCACAGAGAGCCAGATGTTTCCATACTCATGAGTTTGGAAGTTGTAAGACAAGTTTTGTGGTTGTTTTTGTTAGAAACAAACAGTGATTCTGTGTATTTGTGGCTCGCACTGGTCCTGAGTTGTGTGCCAAACACATAACAAGACTTAGGGTCAGGCTGTGTTCAAACAGAACTAGTTTGTGCAGCATGTTGTCTGATCACCTTGGAAATCAAAAGTGTTTATAGTTGTTCTTAGCCGCCACACTGGAAGACTGAGCGAAAAGCCGGCCGCCACAGAGAGAGGGGAGAGGCGAGGTTGATTAAACATGAAGATAACACACAGATGACATTCAGTGTTGCACTTGGTCAGTCACAGAAGTAGCTGTATCAAGAATGAAATGGGAGCCAGAGAGAGAGGTTCAAACCCTGGCTCCTTCTCACCTCTGCACAACTGGACAATCAATGGCTTGAAGATCGATTGAAAAAGCTACAGGACTGGTCAGACAAAGCCCCCCGCTAATCCAACATTGGAAAGTTGTGTGGGAAGGGGGTTTTCCGAGGCGAGAAGCACTACTGAAGAGGCATACAGGCTGCGTTGAATTTCATGAGAATCCATCCAAGAGTAATTGAGACATTTCACTCCAAACCAAAAATATGAAAAACTCCTGGAGGTTCCAGATAAAAACTCATTATGGATTCATCCTCTGGGGGCCATGAATATTTGTACCATATTTCAAGATGATCCATCCAGCAGTTGTCAAGATTTTTCTCTCTCTTTCTCTATCAACCAACAAGCATAACAGCATCACTGTCCCTGAAGCCCTAAAACTAAACATTTACACACCAACTTACGTCAAAAACACGACAGGAACATAAATCCAACGGATAGACACCCTCCCACCTTTGAAACTGAGAGCTTGAGACCTCTGTTTTTCTGGAAGTTCCAGTTTTGTTGTTCATTTGTTCATTCATTTGTTCTCATCTCTTAATTGCAATATTTCTGATATGACTTGTAAGCAGGGATTTTCTGTCACTCTTTTTTCCTCTCTCTACATCTCCACCCTTTACATTCTCTCCATTTCATCAGACACTGCTGCGAAACCATTGGAACCTCAAAAATGTCGTCCTTATTTCAGCCGATCACTGTGCGATCGCCTCTCCTCACCAGATTCACACAACATCATCTCATAGCATGACGATGACTGTATGTCTGTGCACCAGTAGGGCCATCCATCTCTCACTGTGACTGATGTGTTGCTAACGCTGCAGCACTAGAGCAGTAGTGCGTTGTCTTGGCTGAAAGGCTGGACGGTGCAGCATGATGACATGAGTGGATACATTCTGGCGGAACGAGGGGATGACGGAGAAATTAAATGTATTCTCAGATTGGAAGAGATTCAGTTTGTCATTGTTTCATGACTACGCCTGATGAGCTGAATGATTTGCCTTAATGGCAAATTCTATTAATTTAGTAAGTATGAATAAGTATTTAAGTATTTGTTACTTGTAAAGTGTTCAGTTTATAGAAATGGTGTGCGGCCAATCAGCTGGCATCATGGTGAAGAATGTTAAATGGTCCCACTGTGGGCCGCTACTACATTGACCGTCCTCCACCAGCCACTGCTGTCGAAGTGGGTGTGTGATTTAATGGGTGAGAGAGTTTGTGACTGTGTGTGTGTGTGTGTGTGTGTGTGTGTGTGTGTGTGTGTGTGTGTGTGTTCTGTGCCAGCTGTTCTTCATGCCAGCAGCCATAGCTGACCACTTGCCGGCTGGGGCCAACACACAACAGGCTCCTGGGATGCAGCCAGCTCTCAAAGGCCGTCTGTGGTCTACACACACACACACACACACACACACAACACACACACACACACACACACAGAGGGGGAGAGAAAGACTGGGCACACACTTGTCTGTGTATCTTGGAGATGTGACAGAGACTCTTAAGAAGGTCCAAGAAGATGTTTCAATACATCATCCTTCTTCCGTCCTCCTCACACATACAGACAGAGCAAGTATTTAGTGGCAGTGAAAATTACTGTCCCCAGCTGTGTGCGTCATGGTTTGTTTTGCGGTTGAGGTTGTCTGTGTGTGTGTGTGTGTGTGTGTGTGTGTGTGTGTGTGTGTGTGTGTGTGTGTGTGTGTGTGAGACTGAAAGAACCGAAAGAAAGCAAGTGATGTCTTTGATCTTTATCCAGGTCTAATGTAGGAAATGTAGCTGTCTCAACAGATGATGCCCACAGTCTGACTTACACTCTTGCCAAAAGATCCTGTGCTGTCTTGTACTGTGGATCACACAATGATGGCAGCAAGACTCATTAGGGCGATGCTTTCATAGTTTGCTGAGATGAAGTATGCTCATTGTTTTGGCTCTTCTGATGTTTAAATGAAGATTTATCTTCCAAGAGTTTCTAATCTTATTTACACTCTGTCCATTGCCTGGAGGGAGTTTGATCCAAGCCAATCCAAGTCTGCTCATCTCTCAGTTTTCATTGCCAGACTTAGCAGTTGAGCTTATTACATAAGACTAACGTCAGCTTTGCTTCCGTACCATCTTATTTATGGACATGTAATCCATTTATGTGGTGCATTACCCCGCAATCTGATATTTTCTATTAATTGTATTTTATATTATTAAAGTGTCTGTGATCATTTTGAATCCTCTAAACTCTCTCTCACTTTTCTTTGTCTCTTCTGTAAGTGAAGAAACAATCACTGTAACAGATGAAATATGTTACTTGGCATCATTTTTAGCAACTTTTCATGAAGATCAGGAAAGTTTTATTATCTGAATATTTGAAATATCTGCTCAAACATATAAATCATTCTCTTTGGAGCAGAAAAGGTTTGCTATTCTTTCTGTTTATTTGGCTTCCCACTAAAGACAACATGATTCAGACTCTTTCCCATGAGCTGAGTACAATCCAAGAAAAATAACCCTGTCTTGTGTTGCAATGGTGTAATTAAGGATCCAAACAGATTCTATAACCGCGGTCCCGTTCTAAACATCAACTCGAGCAAGGCGGAAGTTTGGTTTTCTAACCCAACATAATTAAATTCCAACTGCAGACACGGAAATCCCTCCCACCACCTATAGAAAAAAATGTAGTTGTTTTGCTCTGGTTCACATTTATGGTAGATTGACTTAGCTCTGGTGTTGTCCTGTGGTGTGTGTTTATGACATAATAAGATATGGCTGACTTATTTCTGGCTCTTTTTGGGCAAGAGATAATGATTGGACAAGTTAACTCATTAGCAGTGAAGGATGGAGCTAAAGAAATCCCTTTTTTAGGGCTGAGGAGCAGAAATCCAACATGGACAAGGCATGGGGGCTTATTTTTCTGTCAAATGGCCTCACAGCAAGGCATCTTGAGTAAAAGTACTACACAATCAGTTCTCCAAGGCTTGCTGAAATGTTAAGTGAAAGTGGGTATAAACCAAATAAGACTGTGGCAGCAAATAGTCCCTTCATTCACTACTCATCACAGACAGCTGTAGAGTCGGACAATGGTAATTTTTTGCACCTGTAAAATTTAGAGCTTTGCATTGTGAGAAAGTAATGTTTCGTTCCATTGCACAATTTTTGAGGAGAGTATAGATGGTGAATAACTGTACAAAGTCAGAATTCACACACTCAAAAGAAAAGACGGACAGTAAATGTGGTGTACTATGTAGTAAATAGACACAGATTTCAGACAGACTAAAAGTCTACGGCTACACTAGCTGCTTTGAGTTAAATGCTACAGTCAGCATGTTAACATGCTCAAAATGACAATGCTAACATGCTGATGTTTGGGAGGTACAATGTTTACCATGCTAACCATGTTAGTTTAGTCTGGTGGCATGGTAACATTTTCTAAGTAGTACAACTGAAGCTGATTGCATTTCCATTCATTTAGCTGGTTTTGGACCAAGTGAAATTTTCCCCTGATGACCGGTGTTAGACAGAAAGTCAAGGGATCTTCAATTGTTATTACAGTTCATCCTGACGGGAACATGATTGTCTGTAGCAAATTTCATGCTAATCCATCCAGTTGTTATCAAGACCTTTCACTCAAAACCACAAATGTTCAAGAATCACCAAAGTCATGAAAATACATCATCTAGCAACCAGGAATGTCTTCACCAAATTCCATGGCAACCCGTCCAGTAGTTGATGAGATATTTCAGCCTGTGTCAAAGCGGTGGACTGACGACAGACCGACAGAGAAAACTGACATTGCAGTCGACTGAGTCATACCACTAATATGGCTAACAAAATAAACTAACACTAAACACATAATCACAGAATAACTCTTGGAACGCACTGCAGATTGGTGTACTGTATATAACAGATTAAGAGTGTCAGTGGGTGGGTTCTTCCTCTGGGCCGATGATGAATAACTGTGGAGTAGATGAAGGCATATCAACTCATCAGCCCTCTCACGTTGCAGAGCCCATGATTGCCCACAGTCTTGCTGTTGTGCTGCATGCGGCTTTGATGTCCTTGGTGTATAGGCGCAGAGGAAACCTCAGTGCGGTCAGTCACAACAAGCAGCTCTTGTGGGGTCATTTTGGTCTCAGCCTTTGGTATTTGGCTTGATCAATCTGGAGGAATGCGTCTTGGGTTGAGCTGTTGATTGTTGTTTCCGGTGGTGGCTGTGCTCCAGGACGAGATTCAAGATGTTAAAACAAGGCAGTCAGAAACCACACCCACACAGTCTGATACACCACTGGACCCGATGGAGGTGATTATAATCACAGACATGGTGCAGATATTCACCCTGTCCTATTTCAGTGAAGCAGAAACCTCAGCGGCTGCCGTTAGTACCCTCTGTGTTGCGGTCGGAGACGACGATTTAGGCAGACCAGAGCTGTTTGGGTCATTTTTGTTGTTGCGTTGGCTATTTATGAGCACCAGTTGTTCCTTATTCTAGGTATCCCTGCTATGACCACAATGTGGGTGGGTCCCATCTGTGGGACGGACAGCTGACATTCCACACTTGTTATGAACCGAAGACCAGAGGAAGGCTCAGATTTAGAGCAAATGCAGGGTTTTCTTTATGAAACTGTGTTTTGGATTTTGGCTTACACTTCATGTAAAGGATCCAAAAATGCTGCACAGTGCGGCATGGTATCTGTGGTTTTGTGGTAGCTAGAATGGTGCAATTTGTGAGAGGGATCACCAAATGTTCAAAACAGACTGGCAAACAAGAATTTCACTCAGGCACATAAATATGCTGCAGGTGCTAACAGCAAAAATGAATACAAGAAGTTGAAAAACAGGCAAAACTGTCCTTTTGCTCTCATGTTGATACTGTTTATGGGATAAGTCTGGCATCATTCAATATTTTGTGTACATCAACAAATACCCCCCAAAAGTCCATCTCTCAATACTTCCAACCTGCCTGTGGCACTTATTCCCAAACCTATTGAATCCCACTGAAAACAGATCCTTAAAGCTGCTTTAATCAAGTTTTTATATTAACAGTGAATCAAATGACTAGTTGTTGAGCTGAGAATCATCATGACTCTGCAGCTCCTTTCAGTTCTACAGTGTTAAGCCTCTTATAGCTCATTTTTTCTTTGTATGGCCACAACTGTATTGTTTTGGTTCATTCCCATTCATCTCAGAGTGTTGCTTTGCAGCATTTCACTGCCAAAAAGACAAATATTTACCCGAGGGATTTGGTGGGGACCAAACACTGAGCCAGAAGGGGAGTGAATATTAGACATACTTTCACCAGGTGGCCACAACCATGACTCCAAATGGATAATGTTTCCCTGTATCTGGTGATCTCTACACAGGCAGATTGTGTGTGTGTGTGTGTGTGTTTGTGTGTGTGTGTGTGTGTGTGTGTGTGTGTGTGTGTGTGTGTGTAAATGTGAGTTTGTTTGCATTTCTACACATGCAATGAATGGTTTTGGTATATGAGGAGAGGATGTGAGTGTGGGCATACAGGCCATCCCTGTGAGTGGGCAGACAGACAGAAAACATGCAGAGTCAGGGGCGAGCAGGTGTGCGTCTGGCTTTGAGGTTCTGACTGTGTGTGTGTGTTTGAGACAGAGAGAGAGAGAGAGAGAGAGAGAGAGACTTCAATGAAAGGTCTAATAATATTTATTCTGTTAGTAAGTGACATGTGACATGATTTAAGGAGGAATTCCTAATAAAGACTTAGGTCTGGTTTGATGGGCATTGTTCTAGTGTATCTTGTCTTGACTTGCTCAGTGTGAGATAGAGAAAGATAAAAAAATAGAGACAGAAATGAAAGAGCTGAGGGAGAGACAGATGAAGAAGCAGCAGCATGTATTCCTTCTGTAATGTGGACATTAAAGACATTGTTGTCTGTCTGTATTTCTTACAGAGTGTATGAACTGCACCAGCTTCACTGGCATGAACAGCAGAATAAATACAATTGAATCAAAGGTAAAGAAAATCGCTCTGCAAGCCTGTGAATCATTTGAAGACAAGTGTGTAAGGATTTGTGCACAGATTACTTTATATTTAACTGAGTGCAGGTGTGTCTGAAATCTACCGCTCTTGTTCCAGATCAGGCTGTTAGAAGAGGGACGTGCCTCACTGCCGACAGTCAGCAGTTTACCAGAGGGCTCAACGGACAACGAGGTGGACACACCTCAGCCCACTCCTATTGGACCGCCGTCATACCTGCCGCCAGGTGCCAACACTTCACAACATACGTGCCTTCTGGTATATGTAGTGGAGGTGTTGAGGAGCTGTTTTTATTATATCTGTCTGAATTGATCAACAGTAAATACACAGTGTCAGATTGAGCCTGTCAAACTAAAGAGCTGAAACGATGATTTGATTAATGAATTTGTGTATTGACAGAAAATCCATTAGCAGCTGATTTGATCACATTATCATTTGTCAGGACAAAAAAAAAAGCCTGTATCTTTGTGTACGTGGGACAAACAAGCAATTGGAAGACGTCTCATGATTATATTGATTAAATATTCTGCTGATTGATCAATTATGTAGATAATTGTTTGTTTCACCTCTGCAGGTCTTACTCATACGTTTGATCAAAACATCGTAGATAAATGATGTCACTGTGGATCCAGACAGTGGAACATTTACCGACTGATAATATTCTGCTTCTGCTTCCTATGGACGGGAGTACACACACATTACAATGAGATAAATATTGTATGTTCTGGAAAACAGGGCATCCATTTGGCTCCAGAAAGAGCACAGATTAGATAATAGATTTTTGGCATATGTTGCTCATGTTTTTTGGTGAATGTTTGGAAATATAATATAAGACATTTTATTTATTTTTCATTTATTTATTTTGCCATGTTCAGTGCTTTGCTGAGAAGTTGAGACGCATCAAGGAGGTTAAAGGGCTATTTGCAAATCAGTACGTCAGATCAGCAGAGGCAGAGATCTTCTGACTATTAGACAAGCTCCAAAACTGCAGGCTCCCAGATTTTGAATGTATTGGAAATTGATAGTGTCTTTAATTAAACCCCTCGCCATCTTGAATGCCCATTTTTTTCCAACCCCACATCTCCAGTTTGTTACACAGGCTTTACGTTGAAATGTTCATGTCTTAAGCATAAGCCGAGGTAACTACGTATGACATTGTCTGTTAGTTTTTTCAGTACTTCCTAACTTTTCTGGTGGGCTGCTCCTTCAAATAATTTCAGACTGAACGATTCCTTGAACTATATATTTGACTCTGTCTGTCCCTTCTTGTTTAGGAGTACCAGGAGCCGTTGGGCCTCCAGGGCCTGCTGGATCTCCAGGGCTTCCAGGTTCTGCTGGACCACCAGGTCCGGCTGGAAGACCAGGCCTTCCTGGGCCCATCGGTAAAACATTATCAGAACTCTCTGAAGCCTCATCTGCTTATTTAAAGATGATCTGGGATACATGACTGTTGGAAGAAAAAACTCATTGATCATATGCTTGTTTAACATGATTGCTTGATTAATTGTATTTTGTTGTTTTCATTGGTGCTCAGGATCAAAGGGGGACAGAGGTTTACCTGGAGAATTAGGTCTACCCGGCCCTCCTGGTCCCCCGGGTCCTCCAGGGTCGGGCTTCTTTCCGGTCCGAGCACGGGGTGATGCCTTTCAAGTCGACAAACAAGGTGAGCAGACTGTTCCGCTATAAATTTAATCTCTCGAATCAGGACCAAATTTTCCCAGATGAACTTAAATGAGAGCATAATAGAAACAGATCTCACCCACATGGTTGAATTCTGGCCCAAAAACAACTGTAAAACAATTCAAGCATTCAGTTTTGAATGGTTTAATTTGACCGCTTTAAACCACAGGTCCATTCTCACAGTTCATCCCACAATGAGTCATGTGTTTCACCAGCTTCAAACACTCACATATCTCATGCATATGTCCACCCTGTTCGTCTCTTGAAAACATTTTGTCAGGTGGAACAGGAACACCGTCAGATTGGTTTCTGTGTGTGGAGATTGGCGGGGCACAGGTGGAAGCACGGAGACTAAAGCATACTGTAGCTGTTACAGAGTGGTTAAGTGAACAAGCGTCTTTAGCTTTTAGCGACGGACTTCAGTTCCTAATGGAAAGAGTATTGTTTCTTTCCCAGGAAAGGCTGGCTTAGATTTAGTTTAATTGTTTCCGTGTGTTTTGCTGCTGCTGAGCCACTGTTTACTGCAACCTAATTTAACACCACCACCAACAATGGAGCCAAATACCAGCGAATAAATCGCAAGATCAACTCGGGGGCTGAATCTATTACAAAAATATATTGAGGCACTTTTCATTCATCTTTTCCAATTAAATACAGGTCACTTCTTTGTGTACTTTCTACAGATATCAGTAAACATAAGAATGAAACTTCTGTAATGAATATTAACATGAAAATCATTGATTCCCCAGTTCCTCTAGTTTTCAGCATTGAGATCGTTGATGTTTTAAAAAATAGAAAATATAAGAACAAGCCCATGTACAAGTTTCTTCTCTGACATTTAATACCGAGGTTTTACCACAGGGAGGCGGTAGAAGTCCATGCTGGAATCATTACCTCACAAACACTGCTGGCTCCGATTAGGCTTTTGGCTGCGTCTGCCTTTCTGAGCCCAGGACTGTGTCTGCGGGTCTGGAACTATGTAGATTTGGGTCTGTGGGACTGTGTAAACTGAGGGGGGCCAACTGGCTGTAAATCAGGCCTAATTTGTTAGCTGTCAGCACAACAGTCTGCGTTTTGGGGAACAGGCCGCGGCCCGGAGCCAAAAGCTGGGCTGGCTATGAACGAGGGAGGAGATAGTCTGCCACTCATGTGGAGTTTCTTGGGGAGGCAGCCAGACTCGAGGAGACTGTAACATTAGAAAATTAGTTCCAGAGGGAAATGTGCTCCTTCTAGACCCTTTCTGTGGACTGTAGCCATAATGTAACAGCGCTGTCTCAACACAGGGGAAGACTGACCCTGAGCATATGGTAAAGTGGAGAGGAAGTGGAAGTGTGGCGACATTTCAAACAGAATTTATACTTACAAGCATACTTTAAAATATCCTACATGCTGAGAACAAGACATGACTTCCACCTCATGCATGTTTTCTATGAAGACAGATCATGTCCAAGCATTTACTGCTCTATTAAATGGGACCCCTTTTAGATCGACCAGCTGTTCCTGTCGATCACTGTTGCTGCAGATTTAATCCTCCTGCTGACTGCTGGTGAAACTTTGCAGCCTGACTGCTGACCCTTGATGTGTTAACTCTTCTGTTAGGCTGAGAGAAAGTATATGTATAGGTGTATATGTATAGGCATTTTGGGGATCCAAATGAACATTTCATAGACGCGCCCGAGATGTATAAAATAAAGGTCTGTAACTGCGGGCCCACACGGAGGCAGAGCCTGTTTCTTGATACTGTTCAGAATTTGTGTCTGCGGATATATCCCTGTGTCTAAATCAAACTGAGGCGGATTACAGTTCACATTTGGAATCTGAAATGCATCTTGACTGAACACGTTTGTCTGCTAATCTGACTTTATGTGTAGCGAAACTCTGACTGCTGCTTCATAAGAAAATACATGTTTGCATTCAGAATTTGTTATCTCATCGCATTTGTGGTGATGACTAATCAAACCCTTATTTGACATAATCTATTCAGCTGTGTTTGGGAGGTTTGTTCAACAATAAGCACAGTACATATCTGACTTTGTAGTCCTTCAGTTTGGTCTATACTTCAGTACAAATTTGAGGTACTTAATTCTTATTTGCTCATTTAACTCAATTTTATGTTTGTACTCCACTACATCTTGGAGACAAATATTTAACTTTTTACTCCAGTACATTTATTTGGCAGCTTTAGTTACTAGTTACTTTGCATATTTAGATTATCAATGTAAAATATTAATCATCTAATAAAGTATGAATGAATATTATAGATTAAGATTCCCAGCCATATATAAAGTAGTTAAAATTAGCTCCAACTTTATCAACTGCAACTTTAATGATGCTTACACATTAATGCATCACTACTTATAATCCGGTAATATGATACACATTAATGATGGTACTTTTACTTAACGGTACTATCTGTAAGAATGTGAAGCAATGTACATGTGTTAGTCTTTTTTTTATTGCATATGTGTGAATGGATTGTAACATAACTTGAAACTTCCCTGACTTTCTCATTTGCCTATAACAACCTGTGGACGGATTTCTGTGTAAAATACTTGGGTACTACTAATTTTCTGTGAAAGTCCAAAGGATGTGACATTTATGCGCACAGTGTCTTGCCTTAGTGCCCTTTCTCTGATCTCATACAGCGCCAACAGCGTGCAACACTAGCTAACGTCAGCTTATAAATTGAGTCAGCTAATGTGAATAAATGACACAGACTCCAACACAAACTCAATATAAACACAAAAAGCAAAAAAAAAGTTTTATCTAGTGAAGTCCGCCTGACGAACGGGAAAATGACTGACGTCAGGGTCAACATCGGCATGGCAATCGATTCATGGAGGGACCTCATCACATAACATCTCACCTCATAATACAACATTAGTCAAATGATACTCTTGTATAGCCAAACCTAGAGATGGATGACAAATCAAAGGAAAAACCTGAAAAATGAGTGGAGAACCAGGGTGACAGAATGGTTTGATGAGTATGAAAATGTGAATCATATGCTATGGCCTTTGCAAACACCAGCTCGCAATCCAAATGAACACCCATGGGAGATTTTACATCAACATGTTGGACAGCGCTCTCCGCCACCTTCATCAAAACACTGAATAACACCAGAGACAAATATAGTCTACAGTTTCAGATATAGTTTATAGTCAAACTATAATAACAGTGTAACAGTAGTTACCTCATCTATCAACATGATGCCGGTCAATCATGTTCAGTCTCGTGTAAGTCGCTTCACAGGATGCTGACTGCAGTTCACTCAGCGGCCACCGGTGTCATTAACAACAAGGGTTTCCTGAATGTTACATATAGTACCTTGAAGTGAGATTTTGAATGTAGCACTTTTACTTTGAACAGAGTATTTATACACTGTGTATTGTTACTTTTCCTTTTTTTAAGGATGTGAATACTTCTTCCAACACTGTCATAGACACTGCAGTAATACTACCCCACTGTATTTGGTCACGTCACCACTCAATAAAAACCAGCAGAGGAAGGGAAAATGTTGATGTTTATTCATGTTGAATGTTTGGGGTCAAACTGAAACGTTTTTTTATTATGGTTAGATTTTGAAGAGTGATGGAGATTTTGGGAATTTTAACAAGTGACTGTGTTGCAGCCTGTGAATCATGTCAGTAATATGCACAGTGTTGATCAATGAAAGCATTGATAAAAATCTCGTCTCATTTTTAAGTAAAAGTTCACATCTGTTTGATTCTTTGGGCTCCAGAGGTTATTTACAGGACATGGTGGTGAAAATACTTTTGGATAAGATCATACTAAGAGACGGTTTATAACATTAAAACATGATCTAAATGATAAGCTGTAAATCCACCTCTTGTTGTAACATGATTGTCAATGATCCTCAGTCAGGTACTAATGTTTTTTCTGTTTTCTGTTGTTACATTATCGATTCTCCTTTGTGCAAAGGTTCAAGTAACCCTCTGTTTAAACCTCTGTTCTTATTTTTACAGAGGAGACAGGTCTCGCTGCTCCTCAGATTGTAGTCGGGCCTCCTGGTCCAACTGGTCCTTCTGGCCCCTCAGGTATTAATATATTGCAAATCCTCAGGTTAGATGAAAACACAGCATGTCTTCAGCCCAACACAGCTCATGAAATATACCTGTGTATTATATTTTTTTCTTGTCTGGGTTTGGATCTTTTTAAGCTTCTTTGGAAAGACCGTCATTACAAATGCACATTGTATAGCCAAGAACTGCACAAATACACAAAACTTCTTTTAAATTCTAGTCAAGAGATCCCCAAATTTCTAAATATACAAAACATGTCATGCTAATTTACAGGAGAACGTGCAAGAAGACTAGATAAACATGACACTTACACACAAACACAATACACAAACACTTTTACATTTGATGTTATTATGCTTGAATACATTTGGACTTGTTCAAAAAAGTTCAAGTGGTGAGTTTATTTTTTAAACCCTGACAAATCTCTCTCTCAGGACAATATCATTTTAGAATTAAATTAAACTGTGTTAAATTGACTGAATTGAATTTTGACATTGCACAATAGTCAGAGCCAGACTTAAACATTTTAGCATTCACCTCCCTCACTATGTGATGTTTTTGTGACTGACACTACAGGCCCTGCAGGGCCGAGAGGACCTGAAGGGATTCCTGGCCTGCCGGGACAAGACGTGAGTATCTGTCACTGACAGCTGATTGTTGTTCAATAAAAATATGAATGTATGACTGGCATCATTAACACATGTCCTTCTGTGTATCTGACATGAGGGCAAGGAAGGCCTCCAAGGCAAGCCTGGGGATCCTGGGCCTAAAGGAGATCCAGGGGAAAGGGTGAGGCTGCTTTAAAAACCGTCCTCATTATTGGATTAGCCGGCAGGCTGCACATATTTGATTCTGATGAACTATCAAATGCTTTTTGTTCTACGTTTTGTAAATGGCCCTAGCTGTCATGCAATCTTAAACACATTAAAGGTGAACAAGCTTTTCTTCAAAGACTGACTCCAAGCTGTGACTAATCCTCCTCTTTCTCTCTCGTCCAAGGCCAGGCCTCACTAATCAGGGCAGCCATGTCGGTCCCCTCTGTAGTCAGCTCTCTAGTGGGCCTCTGTCTTTAAACCTGATCCCCTTCCTCTGCTAGCATGATTTAAGATTGGAGATCTGGTGAAGAGGCAGATTAGCACAGGGGATAAAGAATGCAAGCCGGTGAAATGTGTGTGTGTGAGCGGGAGTCCTAAATTATTCTTCTGTTTTTCCTCTACCAGGGGTTTCCAGGTACAACTGGCGAGCAGGGCCTACCTGTGAGTATAAGGTCGTTGTGTTACATAAATCACGCGCGTGCACACACACACACACACACACACACACACACACACATACACACACACGCGCACATTATTTTACTCTGTTTTCACAGGGAGCACCAGGGCCAAAAGGAGAGCCAGGAGAAGGCTTGAATGAGGTAAGAGACATTAGTGTTTTTTCCTCCTGAGCTCATTTGAACAAGACCTATTCAAAACCCAGTATACAGCTGGACCGAATGTGAGGACGTAGTTGAAAACCGTATTGGAGCCCATGATGTAACCGCCTAGTGTCAGCCTGTTTCAGCCCGTTTCAGCTGTTTATATGTTTGCTTCTTTCCAACTCTCACTGCTCATGTATACAGTATTTTAATACAGCTGAACGTCCAGTAAAGCTGTTCTCCTTTACATCATGTTTTTCCGTTTATTGTGCTGTTCAGGGAGAGGCTGTGCAGCAGCTCAGAGAGGCCCTGAAGATCCTGGCCGAGAGGGTCCTGATCCTGGAGCACATGATCGGCATTCATGGTGAGAGAAAAGAGGAAACAGGAGGAAAATATGTTTTCCAGGCTGAAGAATGATTGTTGAGGGAATCGTCTGATATTTTGGGAAATAATATAATATTAATATATTTTCTCGCTGAGGTGGAGAGTTAGATGAGGAGGGCCACCATTCTCACTTCAGGCGATTAAATATTAGGCCACAGCCAGCAGCCAATTAGCTTAGCTTAGCACAAAGACTACATACAGGGGGAAACAGCTAGCCTGGCTCTGTCCATCGATAACAAATTCCACTTTCCAGCACCTCTAAGACTCACTAGTTAACACAATATATCTAATTTACGATTTGCCAGTTAATCGACAACTATTTTTATTATAAATTAATCTCTTAAACCTGCAGAGCGGAATTTTTGTCTCCCTCGCAGGCAGTGAGAGTAATTACACACATGTAATGTAGAGAAATGTCCACAGTTTCAAGGTAATAATTCTTTATATAGGTAAAATAAATGTGATAGTTACATAGCCTACTCCAAATATTTTTTACAAATGCCAGCGTGTCCATGAGCAGTAAGGTGGCGTCCGTGTCTGCCCTCGGCCCCTTCTCTTCTTTCAGTGCTCTCGAATGTAAAGCCACACCAGTGGTAATCCATGTTTATCCCCGCCATTGATTGCTTTCTTTTTTAGACTGTAATCTTTCCTTTAAATGCTGAATTTCTTTTTCTATCCAGATCTTCAGAAAGTTTTTGTGGACACTTCTTTATAGAGGCTCTGTCATACTGGCACTTTTTGCTTTTTGGTGTTGTTCAATAGACCAAAAAATGAATCAGTTAATCAGGAAAATAGTTAAATAGGTAGATCATTTTCATAATTAAAGCTATTGTTACTTGCAGCCTTAATCTAATTTGTTAAATACATAAAAGCACAGAAGAGTGATAAAACAGGTACATGTACCTCCAGTAAGCTTCGTATTTTACAAACAGATGTGAGTATGGTATCAATCTTCTCATCTAATTTGCTATCACAAAGTGAATAAGCATATTTCCCAAAATGTCAAACTTTCCCTTTAAAGCAGTATTAGTAAAATAATACTTTTTCATCTGATTGTTTCTCTGTGTTTCTTGTCTTTAAACAGACACCTCTGAAGGATCTGGTTTTGGCAGCATTTTGGACCCGCTGTCTTTCTCCACTGTAAAGACCAAACGCCTCCAGCCTGTTCAAACCCCTCCTCAAACTCCAGCACTGAAGGAGAGACAAAGACAAGCTCCGCTTTAAGTGTATAGTCTAATCTTGTATTTTGTGTTCATATTTGTGATGGATGTTGCGCTTTTTGTTCAAAAATGAAGCTCTTTGCAGACATGAGATGTTGAGCATTTCATCCACATGAAAGGCTTTTTTGAGCCTTTTTCACCCTGTTGCTGCACAATCTTAGTCTACATAACCTTAGCAGCAGCATTTACACAGTGTTGTACAATGAAATATAATCTCATAAAGTGTTATGAGGGTTTTGGCGTCTTTCTTCCCTCAGATAAAAGACTGCCTAGTAAACACATCAGTTTCCTTGGCTGATGTTGCAAAGCTCAGAGTTCCTGAGAGCTGGACCTAAAATGTACTATTTAGTGTCTAACAGATTCTTGGAACGACCTCGAGGTTCATCTTGTGTTAGCCTGTCAAACATATTTCTTCCTCTCTCTTTCTGTCTTTCTCGCTGTGCTCTGCCTTGTTAAAGCTGAGGTAAGACATGACAAGCTGCCAAGAATATCTGCTTAAAATAAAGTTAGATGAAATGAATCGCATCTGGAGAACACCCATCTGGAAAGCAAAAGGAAGAGATGCTGAAACAGTTGAGTTTTGGCCTGGAAACCGCAAACCCTGCACGGCTCCAGTACACCTTCTCGCGACTGGCTGACAGAGCACTAAACCTGGCAGGATTACATTGACTTACACCATAAACTGCCTCTGAGATTTGCTTTAAAAATGATATGATTATTGTACAATAAGTCTCCGAGAAACCAAGCCTGTTGGTCTCCGAGTAAAGCTCTGGCTACAGCTGGTACAATCTTTGTTTACTCGATTACAAGGGTCATGTGTTAAAGGAATTGTTCAGCATTTATACACTTATTCACTCTCTTGTCAAGAGTTATATGAGCAGATTGATAATACTCTTTTCTGTTAATATGAAGCTACAGCTGGAAGCTTGTCACGTTAGCTTAGCATAAAGACTGAAAACAGGGGGAAACAGTTAGCCTAGCTCTGTAACAAAATCCTCCTACAAACACCACCATCCTCATGGTTACAACAATGCTCTGTTCAGGCAAGGTCATTCAAAATAATGAGCAGCCGATTGGGAAAACCGTTCATGTTAGCTTCCGAGTCACTGTTGCTCAGAGTTGGAAATTTTAGGAATTTCTGAAAGTGATGATGAAGATGATGATGATAAATCTAAATAAAATCCAATTTTAAAACCAGTAAAACCAAATCATCTCATTTAAAAGCCGCTATACGTTATTGTTGTATATAGTTTCTCGTCAAGTTGTTACAACTGTGTAACACGACAAAAGTAGCTAATTTAGGATACTTATCCGGTGCCACAACAAAGTCGGATAATCACCCTTACTCTTGTCTGTTCTGCCGACATTGCTTGAATGCCGACAAATTAAACAAACCACCTATAGCAAGTTACTTAGAGGTGGATTTTACCACTTTCGGACAGAGCCAGTCTAGTTTCCTGTAATTGTGCTAAGCTAAGTTAACTGACAGCTGGATATAGCTTCATATTGAACATATGGTCATATAAGCGGTGTCGATATTCTCATCTGTCTCTTGGACAGAAAGCAAATAATTCTGTTGTAATTCTGTTCTCCAGTCTCTGATTGGTTATCTTGTGTTGTAGACAGCAGTCTACTGATGTAGGCCTACTTTTTAAATACAACTATTTTGTTGTGTCTTGTGCATGTTTCATTATCTTTTATACTTAACAGCGTTCCGGTGTGCTGTGTTGTTCAGTTTGCGAAACAATGTACTCAGCAGATATTTATCTGTGTTGACTGTTGAAGTAAGATTAAAGTCACAACAACAAAGGGATTCATTTCATAGTCACCACTAAATTGCACGTAATTACATTCGCACATCCTGTACACCACAACTTCACAGCGTGGTGAGACTCTTTACAGGCAGAGGCTCCACTGCAGCTCCTCCTCCTCGTCCTCCTCTTCTTTTTCATCCTTCTGTTTATTCTCATCCTCCTTTCACTCCTGCTCTTTGTCCTCTCTGTGTGATCACGAGGTTACCAGTGGCATCCGGGGGGAAGTTTGTAAACATCTGGTTTACCTGTAAGCAAACAGGTAATGGATTTATTGCACTTTTCTTCTTTTAAAAAAAAAAAAAAATCCACTGCTTTTAAAAGAGAGCTGTCAGGTTTGCAGCGAGAGATCACGCACAGTACTGCATCTACAGACGAAAACAGAGCTGGCTTTTGCCATTCAATTATCTCATCTGAACAGGGAGATAAATGCAGTTATGTATCATTGTCATATATTCCACTCTGGCCCCTTTATGCATCCTTTCATCTGTGCTATGCCTGCCTGTTTCTGTGTTTTTCCTCATGTACCCGCTCTCCTCCTCCCCTGTCTGTCTCTCCCCTCTTGTTTTTCCTGTCTACTGAACAGAGACATGTTGATATGAGGCCCGTTTGCACGGCCACAAGGGAACAAGTCTCTGGAGCTTTTGATCAGCTGCAAGATCAGACATGTCCACGGCTCCCCCGTGTACACTCCAGTGACTGATCATGCAGTATAATGGACAGGCACAGACAACCAAAGATGCACACCCACACATGTTCTCTCTGTAGATCATACAAGCATGGGCACACACATTCAAAACACACACACACAGACACACAGACACACAGACCCAGTGCAGAGGGCCTGTGGTCCATGTGTTGGCTCGGCTCACAGTGGGGTGGCTTGTTTGCTGGACACAAGGGAGCGGGAGAGAGATGGTGTGTCTGATTTCCCCTTTCTTGCCCTTTTTTGCCTTTGACAGTAAGATGGATGATTGCAATCACAGGAGCCATCAGTGAGACAGAGTGGAGGTCTATGGGGCAGTGAGACACAGCCATGGGAAACCAGCCGTCAGATTACTGCACCGCGCTGCCATGGGAACACAGTGCTGTTTATTTGTCTAGGGGTTTTGTTGTTTCATATGCATTTTCTTCTCCCCGCCCCCCCTCTGTGTGGCCTTTTGATGTACACAACATGAAAGATTCCTCATAAAATATGTGTAGGCTTTGAGGGAGGGACAGAGAAAGGAGAATGTTTACGTTTCACAACATAGTAAGCCTACTGTAAGTCAATATGTCTCTTCAAACCAGTACAAATGTGACAGATTTCATAGCGATTACACTGGTCGCTTTGATCCCTTGAGAGAATGAGAGACAGACTTTTCACTCCCCAGTCAACGGATGTTTTTAAGAGAAACATCTGTTGCTGCACAAATGAGATTACTGTGTCTCTAGCCAGGGGCCATGTAGGTTATGAATGGCACTGTTACTGAAGAGGGGGTCTGGAAGGGAGCTGAGAAGGATCTTTGTAATACGCTGTAGCTGGTAGTTAAGGGGTTTAAATCAAATTAAATTGCCTCAGAATCTGGGTATTCATCAACACTCACCTTCAACTTGTTCAACGGCACGGCCATGGCTGGTACCCTTTGAATCACTATCTCATATTGATACATCCAATATTTCACCTTGTTGCCAAGCAACAACTCACCTCAGCCTCTGTAAACTTGTCGGCCTGTGACATGAGGTGATATTTCATCCTGCAGGAGAGGAGCAGAAAAGAAGAATTACTGTTTCCATCTCTTTGACGTTAAATTAACCGTGGTCTGTATTTCACTGGCCAAGATATGCTGGAACTTTGTTAATGATTTAGATTTTTGCACTGTATGACACTGATTCATCATTATCTGAATGATGAATTCTTGTGCGAGGCATCACAAGCCACAGAGTGGTCTCTGCTGTGTTTGTGCAGACTGCGAGGAGAATCACACACTCACTCCTCCCCCATGAGGAATCCTGATCCTTCTGGGTCAAACACCTTAGAGGCGTTGAGAATCGTCTACTCGGGGTCAGTTCCTGACAAAACATGGGTAGATCAGCTCGTAAGAACTGTTCATGTGAGCAGACATAAAGCACACTGCACTGACTCTTTCAAATGATACTTTATGTGTCATTCCTGGCTGTTTTGTTTTTTGTTTTTTTTTTATTGTTTTTTTTTATTTAATTATTTATTTTTTGGCTAATGCTATGTATCTTTTGTGACATCTATTTTTATACAGCAATTCCTTCAATCCAAGACAAATGTTTGCCCTGGAAGACAATAAAAGCAACCTTGACTTAGAATTTAAATCTTAAAAGCCTTGAATTAAACTAAGCATGAATAAATGATCAAGTTCACTTAAAAAGATACCACAAACCAAACTAAATTATTTGAATAAAAAATCATAATAAAAGCACAACTTCTGACATTAGATAATATAATCTAGATTTTTTTATACATGTGATTTTCTTTTTTGCGCTGCACACATAAACAATCAAAATGCTGAACTGAAAATCGATTAAGTAAAATTACATTTAAGAAAAATGGAGACTAGATGAAAATCAGCAAAGTGTTTTCTGGAAAGCAAACTGCACAATCTGTATAGTCTTGCTACTGACTTACCTTTAAGTCCTGAACACTCATCGTGACCAACATTAGGGCAACTTGCCATCATACAGTGTCACACTGTATATGATGAACAGTTACACAAGTTACCAGAGGAGGCAGTCCTATACGTTAACACACACGCACACACAGTTTCCCCCCCCCCCCCCCAGCATCCTCTAACCTCTTTGAACTCCTGGATCTGCTCAAACATACCAAAGATGGGATTCTTTAACAGATGTGACAAACCTGCTCGAATCATGTGACGTGGAGAGGAGACAAGCCAGTTACAGGAGCTTACAAACGGATAGGCCTGAGGTGAGAGGCTGCATCATTACTGTGGGAAATGAATGAATGAGTGGGAAACTAAGCTGTTTTGTTTTTCTTTATAAATATACAGTAATTCCTGATAGCTTTCCTACAAGACTCTGTAACTGACCACAAATAGCGTTCAAATCGGAAGCAATATATGATTGAAGTTGTTGCTAAAACATACTATTCGCAGGTTAGTGAGTGCAGTGATGTAACTGATATGCTGTACAGCCTCTTACCATTGTGTGGATCCTGTTGCAGTCTTCTTTGAGATCAGATGAGCTATTAAGAAACAATAAGAGGAGTGTCCTTCCTTTATATACTAAGTAAATCTGTTTTGTCCAGACAATAGAGGCCATGCTGTATATGTTTCTCAAAGCAGAAAGGTATGTTGTGCTATATGAAGGATATTGAGTGAGGATATGTCAGACACGCTTCAAGTAGATGAGTGCAGGACATTTAGTGGATCTATATTTGAAAGCATGAAGACTGGATATGATTTTACTCACAGTAACTAGATCTACGAATAACTCCCTATTGTACATGAATGGGATTATGACAGGGATGAGCGGTCTGTCTGTGCTGGCCGTCTGAAAGCATTATTGCTGATAGACGTCAGTGGTTTCAACAGCTGTTGAGGCATCAGCTCATTATGGGAAGCAATATAATTCGCTGTCACTGTGCCTGCAGGAAATGTCTCATTGAACAGTGTAGAGTGTTAATTCTGTGTCTGGGCACTGACACAGAGGTGTAAATTTAAATGATCCGCATCACAGCTTCTGACTTGTATCAAATGACTCCTGAAGTTCACATGTTCACCTCCTCCTTCCTTTTTCCTTCTTCCCTATTGCCGCAGCTTAAGCTATGACAATACAGTGAAAACATGAGCGAAATGAGCATAGCTGTGTAAACATAGCAACGCCAAATGAAAGACTGTAGTCTTTCATTTATCTCAATTCGTTCGATCAACTCAAGTTAATTGGAAACGGTTTGCACACAAAAGTTTATAACAGTGTAGTAACATGAAAGTTATGAGTGCACCAGACTCAAAACTGTATCACATGACCCATGTCTGACTGGAAATTTATGAAATAATATGTTAATCAGTGTATTACATCATCCAGCTTTTCCAGCAGCTTTAGCTTCTTTCCACTAAAAGTAGTTGCCAACACAGTATGAAAGCCTATAGGGGAATTTCATTGTAAACTAGAAAATGTAAGTCCATGATAACATTGTCATTTTTCACACATGTATGCTTTACATCGATTGATTAGTGCCGGGTTAGTGCTTGGCATATTAACAACAGCGACAACAAAAACAGAATACTTGCAGATACTTTGCTTAATTGTAACATGTCCTGGGTTCCCCTCCTTTCCTCTTACCACTCTCCTTTGTCCTGTCTGCCCATATGATCTGGAAACCATCCGTTGAAACAGCAGAGTAATCCCTCTAATGTCGGGTTAGTGGCGCTAGCTTGTCCTGCTCTCTGGTGTAAACATGGCTGCGTAGCTGAACACAAGCTGCCCTGACCAGAGTGTAAACAGCTGAAGTAGTAGTAACAAGAAAGCCACACGTTTGAAATTCATCTTGTTGAGTCAGCTTGGTGTGACATTGTTACAAGGGCATTCACACAAAGGAAACACAACAGTTACTGAAAAAGAAGAAAAGCTGCCATTTTAGAAATCGTCTCTTCTCAAAGATTCAAGTTACACAAACAAAGGAATGGATGTTGTACTCAACCTTTAAATTAAATGTTGTTTTGACAAATCTTTACTAAAGTGTCCACTAAAAAATAATAAGTTGATAAAAACAGAAAAAAATTGCTTTCAGCATAATTTAATTTTTGTAATTTCATGTTTTTGCTGTAAAGTGAACACAAATTCTCATTTTATTGTACAAGAAAGTGACTACTTGTCATATGAACATAAAAAACAGCGAGTGCATATTTTTACAACCTTTTTTTTTTAGGTCATTCAACTATCAAAATATCGGCTAAACGAACAGTGTTCATTCAGCCTACATGAAATCACATTAGGCTTTGTGTCAAGTGAACATAAAATGTTGAAATCACTTTAACAGTACAGTGCTGAACATTTTCTGTGGACTTTACAATAAAATGTTGTGTCATGGATGGATTGGGGTTTACAATGTGGAGGATGTGTGTGTTAGTACAGCTGTTTTGCTCACTAACAAGTTGTGCCAGAGGAATATGAACTATAAAGACATCAGTACATTTAGACGCCTGAGCGGGAACAGTGTTGCAGTCAACCAGTCAGTGATGTGCAGACACAAGGCAAGGGCTCGGAGTGCTATTTCAAGGCTGCACTGCTAAATATGACACAACTGTCAACCCTGTATGGCATTAAGCTAATAGTAGATCAGATCCAGGGATGCTATGATTAACTTGATTTAGTACTAACCCCTCAGGACAGAGTCACATAAACAAGGAGGTATTTGTGCACGTTCTTGAGGTAGTCTCTGTATTGCCTCCCTGAATCACACACACACACACACACACACACACACACACATACACGCACACACAAGGTTACACACTCACACATTCCTTGAGTACATCCATTACCTATCCTCCACCCTATACTAACTGAATGTACCAGCTTTATTTGTTTTAACCATCTATGCCGATTTATATTTCAAAACAATGTGTTTTATTCTAATTTTTGAGCTCTGATTTCCATGTTCCACTATGGACATGTCACTTTGCAAAGATGTCTGACTTGCATGGATTAGCTAATTTATCAAAGGTAAAATTTTATCACCTTTATTATTGTTCAGTAAGTTGTATTCTACTAAAATACTAAAATACTGAAGTTGGACCAAGGATTTTGACATATTTGATAAAAATGAATTTTGGCAAGAAACTATTGCAATCAATCATCTCAAGCAAGTATTATGTCTGTAATGCTAGCAGCTGAAACCACTAACTGCCTAGAAATACATTATAAAATGTAAGAAATATCCTTTATGAAAGACCCTGCATCAAGGGTCCAAGGATGAGTGTTCAGGTGACTGTCTTGTAGAGATTGTAAAGCTTTCTGAGGCAAATTGTGATTTTTGTTTTTGGGTTAATGGTGTCAATAAAACTGACTTGAGTAAATGTTTTTGTAAATATATAACACAAAGAATCCCAGTATAGTCCAAACCCATGTGGGGCCACAAGTAGCCAAATGTAGATGAGTCAATAATTTGCAGAAACAACTTTACTCTGTGGGTGTGAATGGTCTTTAAAAAGACAGGAATATGAGACAGCTCACAAACAAAATTAGTTTAAAAAGAAAAACATGAGAAGTCATTCTCAGATTTGACACATGGTAATTTAATTTAAGTCATAATTTAAATAAAATGATCAGTCTCCCTAGCCTTGGTTGATGATCAATAGATTTGTTTAGATCAGGAGTTTGTCTTTCCCCTTTCTCACTACAGAGAGTGTGTATATAAATGATCTCAGTTTAGTTCAGTCTGGTGCTGCACGTGCTGTTTTCACGAGCGAAACCAGTATGTCAGGTCTTTAACCACATCAGTCTTGTGCCTGTTCCTCCTCACCGCCCTGCAGGCTGTGCAGTAGTGTTCAGCCCAGAACGCGGGCTGGTGCACGCTGTAGCTCCCCCTCCAGTCCAGGTGCCGCCTCAGCCGGACCGGGTTGCGCCTCAGCATCAGCAGGTACCGTGCCAGTCCTCGGACTGAGGGGAAGTCGTCCACGTGGATGAAGGCCTCGGGGGGCAGGAAGCGCTCGTAGTTCTTCCTGGACGGACCCAGGACCACCGGGACGGCACCGGCCAGCACTGCGTTCCACAACTTCTCCGTGATGTAGTCGGTGTGCTGCGAGTTCTCCAGCGCCAGGTAGAACTGGTACCGTTCGACCAGCCGCACCACGCTTCCGCCACCGCTGTCTTCCGGTAATGGCCGGCCCGCGCGCCCGAACACATCCACCTGGACATACCTGCGGAGCTGGTAGTAGAAGGCCACGCGTGCATGGGACTCTGACCAATTGCTGATGACCCAGGCCAAGAGGCGGGGCTTGAGGAGGTGTGAGTGAGAGGGTGTGTGGAGAGGATGCGCATAGCGGTTCTGGGGTGTCCTGTCTGTGTGCTCACGGGGAATTAGATACCCGTACGGCAGGAAAATGTCAGAATCTGTCCGGTAGCTCAACGTGAGGTTGAAAACACCCTCAAAACGCCACAGTATGGGTGTGTGCGCGGGGGACTCGTAGTTCATCCATATCCACTTTTGCGCACTTGGCCGCGGATCCGGTGGCAGTTCAGCGGTGCCTTTGGCAACTTCCCGGTGGTGGACGATCACAGCGTCAGCCTGCGGGTACGCGCGCTCGTCGTCGGTGAGCGTGCACCCGTCGATCTGAAAGAGCGCAGAGCAATCTGGAAGTTTTCCGTACCGACCGAACGGGTGCGTCCAGATCAGGAGAGTCACCGCGCTGTTCTCCGCAGAGACAAGCGGTTCCAGCGTGAACGGGTCCGGTAGGTAGAGCAGGCAGACTTCCAGGAATAACAAAAAACCGATAGCAGCCACGCACACAGAATAGGTCCTTCTGTAGACAAGTACGCAACATTTCTCCCGCTGGGACAAACCGGAGCGCCTGTCTGCTCTGTGAGCTGTGATTGCTGCTCTCCCCTGAGCCACAACTCCCATCGACGCCCTTCACTCTACAGTTTCCCCCAGAGTTTAAAAACTTATTAGTCGAACTGTTTCAGCCCCGCACAAGGAAGTAAAGTACAGCACAAATATCAGTCCAGGAATTTACTGCAGCCTGCTGACACACCCAAACGTTCGTGACATTGCGATAACAGGTTATTTGACAATGGCACCTGCAACAATCCACTGTGCTAACAAGCTTCAGCATTGTTGTCTGTCCTGCTCAGCGGTGAGGTGCAATCTCACGCTGTCTTCTTGGTCAAAACAGAGTAAAACACATTTGCCCCAGTACTGTATGCTCAAGCATTTTGACGTGGCAGCGTTGACCTGGGTTCCTGTTACCGGTGAATGGGGCTTTTGTGAGGCCTACTGCCTCAGGCACTTCTAGGTTGGGTAAACACATTGGCCCAGGGCGTGGTGTCTTGCTGATGAAATAAGCAAGTCTTTTTTTCTTAAATACATGACATATTTTTTAATTTAGCTCCTAAATGACTTGCTCTGCATAATATAATAATAATAATAATAATAACATATTATTTAGTGCTGAAGGCCTGCGCTGTAGAAAATAAACAATTTTCTTTACTTAAAAAAAGTAGTGTCCTGGTTGCCTTAAAATTCTAAGTCGACTGAATTTGAGAAGACAGGTTGGGGTGATAGTGTAATGATTCAAAACAAATACACTTTTGTAGTCAAATAAAGTTGATATTAATTCAGATATAACCTACTAATCATTTAATCACAATTCAGTTCCTACAGAATTCTCTAGTTGAGTCAACACAATCTCCCATTTTCTTTCAACAGGAATTCCAAGGCTGACGATACTCTGTTTACAGTTGAGTCAATATAAGCCAATGGGGTTTGGAAAACTGGCAATATCGCAGCCTAATTTAAAGTTCTGGCCAATAAACTCATATTAAAAATGATTAGCAAATAATTCCTCAGACGTCATGGGTTGACTAATGAAAACTTTTTATTCATGTCAAGGTGATAAAACCTATAAGAGGCCGCTCCATCCCTCATGAATCCTCCAATAAACTGTTAAACAGATCTTACACCACTAGGTGTCTCCATACACAAACACAAAGCTGCCTGTGCGGTGTCCTGTGCAGCTTGTGCAGTGTAGTGACACTGGGATTTATCTCCAAACATGCATGTTTAATTCGGCCAATGAATAAACATTTCAGCTGAAAATTAGGCATGCAGCAGCGAGGCTTTGAAAAGGTTTGTCCTGAATGTTTTATTTATTAGATATGACCTAGCATTGCAACACCCTCTAACCAGAAATGTTAATGTTACTAAATGACTCACAGTTTTAATTTGGTGAGCTAACCTAAACAAATACAGGAAGAAAAAAAAAATAACACAACTGCCTCAGATAGTGACACATAGTCCGTGTAAATGGATCTGCTGTCCAGGTTGTTGTCATCATGGGGTTGCATTCTGATCAAAACTCATGAAAAAATGATGAGACAACAGAGTTGGAAATCCTGCACTGTGTGTTGTGTCTGAGCTCTGGTGGGCAGGAAAAACACACCGTGACTGGGACAACATTATTTCTCCCCACAGACACAGAGTGTGTCATGAAGTCTGAATGTGAGCGGAAAAAAAATGGCAGACAAGGAGGAGTGGGAGGAGATGAAGCAAAAAGCATGTGTGTCCTCTCCACTGGGTCCTCCTCCTTCCTGTTACATCCATTCACTTTTCTTCACCGTGGAGCAAAAGAAGAAGAAGGGGAAAAAAAGCATCTCTTTGTGTATGTGTGAATGTGTGCGTGCTTGTGTGTGTGTGACAAGATATTCCCATAAGAGGTTTTGTATTCTTTCTGCATTATTTATCCTTCCTTTCATCTGAACAGTTCTATTTTCAGCCGATCATTTAATGTCCTGCCCGGGGTTATCTTGTGTTGGGAAGAAACACAGCAACTCATAAGTTATGGATACGTGGTGAGGCTCCACATTATACACACATGTATGTCTTTCCTCAGAAATGGCAGAGGTGGCTGAGGTCAGGAGATGACACGTAGGAATGAGTTTTGTTTATCTGCTTTCAGTCTGGTTTTGTTTATTTTAATCCTTTATTATGCAGCACCGAAGCATGCAAATGTTGCTGGAAATGTGCTATAATTAAAGTTGAAGTGATTGGTGATACGCTGACATTTTGCTCAGCTCAAATTACAGCCATGGTGATACACAAAGCTTGGCATTTATGTTTGCTTCATCCTTCCCCTTCGCTCTTGCAAGAAAACAACTTTTTTGTCATCAAGCTCTTTCATTTACTGTTGCAGACCTTGAATCTCCATGGAGGGTTTGTTATTGCGTTTTTCTCTGTTCAGCCGTCACTGCAGCAACTGGACACATGTGCACATGCATGCAACACAGATAAGACGACAGAAAACAGGCAAAGGGGCTTGTCAGGTCATTTCATATTGACTGTGGAAGCCATCTTTGCTTTTAACTCTGCGCTTATTAGCGGTGATACAGATGATATACCTGTGTTTACTGCTACCTTCCTGCTTCTGAAAAGTAGTACCACTGTGTATCTGTATGTTTTTGTGGGTGTGTGAATCATACCAGCACAGAGAGAAGCATTCAGTTTTTGATGGGACCCCCAGGTCTTCACTCATCTTCCCTATTGATTTTCTCTTGCTTTCCTTTTTGCACTCCCAGGGGATGGGATGTCTCAATTGGTCCCGGCTGGTAAAAGAGAGTGTGAGATATAGAGAAACAGATTGAAGATGAGGGAAAGCGAAAAGCGAGGGGGAAAAAACGAAGGGAGAGAAACATAGAGAAAAGGAGGAGGAAGAGGCAGGAGGGGCCTGTGAGCTCGCTGATCACAGAGGCCCTCGCTGACCCCTGACCTTGATCATGACCTTAGAGGTTACACCAGGGGTCAGAGGTTGTGTGAAAGTGCCACTGCGGCGATTCACTCCACTGCTGGGTGATGATGATCTTATACAGCCTCCCCAGCCTGTCTGACATGATCAGTGTTGCTCCCTGCCTGCAGCTCCCAAGGGCCACACATCCATCTCTAACCCAGCCACACAAGGCCCGCTAAAAGCACCTTACAGGCAGAGTCAATGAGCAGGAGGAAAAGGGACATAAACAGAGAAAAGTGGGAAAGCTAAAGGAAGGGCTGTTTTATTCTTTCCCCTGTAGCTCTGTTGGACAATAAGATCTAGTTGTATAATGGCACTGACACAAAGAATGTGTTGATTTCTTTATATTTAAACCAACCAGACATACAGCACATGAACTGATGAGGGTAAATTTGTGAGCCCCAACATGTTCCTGCTGTTGTCCTTGTCATCAACAGTTTACGCTGTTTTTTCTCCTCTTTAATTTTACCATATAGAGTAATAAAAAGACGTGAGGGGAAAAAAAAACCCACACAAGTCATTCATGCCAGACGTGCATGAGCCTCTGTAGCAGGAACATGATAATTTGTAGGTGGATTGATAGCTCAGACTCTTACTTGTTCCGACTTACACTGTGTACCCCCTACTGCTTCAAAGTAATCCAGAGCCTAGTGAAGCTTCAGTCAAATCCGTATGGAGATGCAGTATGTTGAAATGCAGAGAGTCTGAGAAGAGCGCCTGGCAGTACAAAATCAAACGATTCATAATGTTCACGACAAAATTTGCACTATGATAATTTTTCCTAATTGAATTATTACCTTACTGAATACAATTTTGCATCAAAACATGGAGATACTACAGTAGGCCTATATATAAAAATTGTTGCAATTCACGCTTTTTCACGAATTTTACAGAAAAGTCAAATATCTGTATGTGCACAGTTATGATCTGGTAAAATACCAGTAGCTATAGAAACAGACAGGTTGATTGTCCTCCCTGAATAGAAAACACATTGTTTGTTATGTGATTGAAATGAGATTGATGTTGATGTTGTGTTGTTCATTATATGATGATTTATGGGTTATACTTTTTAGTAAAATGTTATGTTAGTAAAATGAATAATTATAAAAATCGTAAGACAAAGTTCTTTGTTTGCCGTGCAATGTGGTGTGAGCCAATAAAGATTTCTCAATAGAAACACCATGCATTGTGAAGATACTTTCAGATGTTACCATTGATTGAGAAAATATTGCTGAGTTCTGCCACTCATCGTAATGTAAATGGGATAAAAATACATCATGTTTCTTTTAGTTTTGTGTTTTCTTTGTGTGATAGTAAGAGATCACTATACAAACAAAGCATAATGGACACACTGCAGAGCTACTAAGCCTGTGCGGATTATCTCAGACCTGTATTTCTGGTTTGGCTTAATGATAGGTAGCATCACAAGTCATGCAGGCCAAGCGAAGGAAACACTGATTAACATGGTGGAAAGGGGAAGAAATGAAAGGATTAAACACGGGATTCATCAGTTTATATGTCGTATTTTTTTCTAAAACGTAAACACGTCTGGAGGATTTCTTACATCCTGTATCTTAGTGCAGATCAATTGTCCAGTCTTTTAAAAGACAACCATGATGTGGTAACAACTGATGTTAAAACTAATATGAATCATGCTGCTCTTATGTCTTCATTCGTAATGATCTTTTAAAGTAGTTCTCCCTATTTGTTTTATACAGATTGAATGCTAAGTGTGATTCAGTACACTTTATTAAAAGCATGTGACTGGGAGTGAAGGGAAAACTAAAGCCTTTAATTCACTGTATTATGTCTATAAATGAAGTATAAAATAAGGCAAAGCTATTTAGGCTACATATCAGCTGAGCACTGAGCACCATTCATACTGTAGTAGGAGGGAGACACAAACAGCTTCAAATCAAATCAAGTAATGAAGTGAAAGTTGAGCTAATTCAAAGCACAAAAATGGCCACCTTTGTATCCAAACGAATGAAGTGAAAGAGGCGTCATTATCTATGGCAAATTCTTGTGTTATTTTTAGTGAATGCAATTAAAGTGCAATGGCTGTAAAGAAATGAAAATGATTGGAGAGAAAGAAAATAAAGCTATGAAACATTTTTAGTAAAGGCTGAGTTGATACAAAGGCTGTAGGTCTGAGCACTCAAAAAGAAAAAAAAACTTCCAACGTGTGACTGCAGGCGTGGATTTTCCATACAGCCAGGCCTCACGACGCATTCGACAAGTCAAATTTGGGAAGCCACAAAGTGCTAAAAATGAAAACAATGTGTACAACAGATGTGTTGCCCTGATAAACCTGAGCAGCTCGGCTCCAGTTTGGTGTGCAGAGCAATTGCAGGCTGAAGCTGAGGCGAGATGTGCTTTAAGGTGCATGAGGCGGTACAGTTTGACACAGGAATTTAGGGCACTCCAAACATACAGTGTAATTAGAAATTCTTTGCATATCCCTCTGAGGCACATCCACACACTGGGGGGGGTCAGAGGACATGGCCAGCAGGAGTGACGCCTCAGGAGCAGCCAGGGTTCAGTGCGTTGCTCAAGGTCACTTCAGCAAAAGATATGTATGCACATTGACACTCTAACCACTGGGCTGCCCTGCTGCTGCAATGACTTGACTGTGTTAATAACACAACAATCCGATTTGATTAACTAATCTGATTAATATCTATGTAGCAAAGTGACGCCTTAAATGAGAATATCAAACTTAATTTCTTAATCAAATAACTGTTCACTGAGAAAATCACGAACTCGAAAATACCTTGTGCCAAATGTAAGTCCACTCCATCTTTTACCAGTTCTTTGAATGGCCAAGTTCAGCAGGTCCTCTCCAACCCTGCTTTGTTGCATATGCTGAGTTTGTACACTAGATCCACCCTTTTAATCAAAATAAAATAAAATATACTTGTATGTATCATAAAACTCAAATGATTGTGGTTATTTTTTATTATTAATTTGTGATGAATGTTGTGTTTTCACTGTTTGGTCAGACACTTACCCTGAATTCTATTTTCAAGAGTGCTAATGAAATAAATTTAGTTTAAATTTATATATATATTTTTTGCAATTGCCCCTCTCGTCCATCCATAATGAAACAAACAAGATTTTTTCACTGGGTTCACTAAAAACAAAACAAAACAAAACAAAACAAAACAAAACAAAACAAAACAAAACAAAACAAAACAAAACAAAACAAAACAGATGTAGTTTTCATAAATTTGAGTTGTGTTTTTTGTTGTAACAGAAATATCAGCAATGGTTTGAGCCAGTGACAAAAATTCAAGCAGTTGCTTGGGTAAATATATTACCAAGTGACTTTTTATTTCTAAATCTGACTGTCATGCTGAATTTGCAGGAGAAATGATTATTGATTTTATAAATTATTAGATGTTACATTATGTTCTTGCACAGTGCCACACATTTCAAAGGAGAGATTGGTCCTGAATGCTACCCTGCTGAGATTTTTTTTTAGATATGGCTTCCAAGTAGCCTCCTGGCATTATTTTTGTATGATCTTTGCTCTCCATTATACATAATAACAAACCAAGCTGGAAGAACTAACGTAGGCTTATCTGGCGTTCACAATTTCGTGTATTTCAGCGTAATAAAATTGGGAGTAATTTAACGCCAGTTCGGTTATTTACCTGTAATATCTGAGTGTTGATAAAATGCTATTTAAGCAATTATAATGGCGTTATTAAGGCAACACTCCTGTAAGTTGACTCCGTTCCGTACAGCAGCTGCTGCGGGGGTGAGCAGTGGGAGTGATCCGGTCCGGGTGTTCCGACCGCCCGGTCCTCTCCACTGAACTCCAACCCCCGCGCTCTCTATCAGCATCTCATTCCTGTCTCAATATGTCTCAAGATGGCGGCCAATGCAGGATCGATGTTTCAATATTGGAAGCGCTTTGACTTACAACAACTACAGGTCAGTTCAACCTCTGTTTAAATCGTCTACCCTCCATTTGCCTCGGTTGCCTTGTCTCTCTCGGCGGCTGCGTTTTGTCTTTTTTTCGGCAGCCGTCTCGTAGGTGTTTCGGAAGAGAATTCAAGACCTCTTCCTCACATTGATGAAAGTGGCTCTCTCGCTGATCAGAAATTGATCCTCTTTGTTCAATTCAACATCGATCGGACACTGCAACTGGGCAAGCCGGGGCGACGCCGCGGGGATGCGCCGAAATAAAAACAAAACGGCGGGGCTCTGTCGGAAAGCTTTCGGTTCGCTATCTTTATTGCGTGTTGTTCAACTTTTACTGGAGCGAGTAGCCGTAGTTAGCCCGACGCTTTAGCCGTTGTAAGGTTGGATAATTTGGGGGAAAAAATAAGTGCGACTCATTATACGGTGGCGCTGTGGTGACACCAACCGTTCAGACGGGCAGCCTTGACACACAACAGCGCTTTGCTTCTGTTTCTTTCTGCTTTTAACTGTCAAATGTAAGTTTAGTTCAAAGCGAATGAAAACCTTAGCAATCTTATCGGCTAACGGTTTAAAGCAGTTTATGTTGAAGTCGTCTCCGTGATTATGGTTGATCAACTCGGCCGTTTTTTCGGGCCCCCCCCCCCCCGACGGCAATTATACACAGAGAGGTTTTTACAGACGTTGCCACGTCTGTGGAAGTGGACGGGACGGGACAGTGTTTGTTGACGCGATGCAATTAAATAAAATAATAGTAGAAATATGAGCGATCATGACCTTGTTGGTTGTGATGAACTCCAGAAATGTCCCAGCCTCACGCACGCCACTAATCTCGGCGTGCATGGAGGAGATCCATGGCACAGTAAAGGATATGAGGAAAATATTGGGCCTGTTCAGTGTGTGTGAATATAGCCTGTGTATATTAGAGCCTGTTTGACCTATCACAAGACATGTAGACAATGGCACTGTTGTGTTTTCACTTGGCATTTAACGTGCATTGCTGAATTTCAAATCACAATTTATGAATATTAGCAGCCCGGTCGCCGTCGTCATTAACATAAGATTGCATTATGTAGGCTAGCCCAATTGTTCATACATTATTTTGTAAATCGCACAGGCTTGGGATTTAAACTTTTATTTAGGTCATGATGCCCCTATGACTGGGTAGACAAAAGGACAGTGAACAAGTCTTCCCAGCGGGCTTTGTGTTGCACTTATGCCACATCATCAAGGCTTCACTTCTCCTATTTATTTGATCCTATTTGGTCCTCCTACTCGTGCCCCCTTGTTCATGCATTATGTAAAAAATTTGAGACTGCTTTCTCTTTTCTTTCCTGCACTATCTATCTCCCACCCCCTTCCTGTCCCCCC
>NW_019524812.1:186658-187593 GCF_002814215.2 Seriola lalandi dorsalis | reverse complement strand
CCTCACCTCCCCCTCCCCTCCTTTTACATTTTTTTCCTCTCTTCACTGGCCCTTCACCCTGCCTTCACCCATTTTGCCCTGTTTGAACTGGTGTGTGTGTGTGAATTTGTCTGAGATCAGTCTTTTTCGTAGATTGACTGCCAGCACGGACAGTGAAGGCACTGCCAGCAGCCAGGACATGAAAAATGCATCGCATAAGTTTGTGATAAGGCCCTGGGTAATTATGGCAAAGGCCCCTATCACAAGCGATTAGTCAGGACAGTGAATCTGAGCGTGTGCAAAAAGGCTGGCGGTTGGCAGGCCTGTCTGCAGGATAGGAATCAGTCGGAGCTGGTGTGTGTGTGTGTGTGTGTGTGTGTGTGTGTGTGTGTGTGTGTGTGTGTGTGTGTGTGTGTGTGTTCGTTCGTGTGCGCAGAACTGCTCAGAACATTCGCTGTCTATTATTGATGACATCTTATTTACTCTCCCTCCCACTGAGAGGCTCCTAGAGGAAAGCCTTCAGAGGAGAACCTTTTTTTCTTATCTGTTTTTTGAGGATAATGTGGGGTTAGTATGATATGATCATGGTCTACACATGGCCTTGTCAGCCAATTGCTTTCTCATTTGCTTCCTCCTTGTGTTCGAATGGACAGTGTGCAATGTACACTTGCACTCACAGTCTGTTTTGTCTATGTGAGAGGCACCAGCAAAGGAATGTTTTCTTTTTTTTTTTGTTTCTTTTGATGATGAAAATCCAACCCAACCTAGATGTCAGTAGCTTTAAGCCATCATAGCGTCTATTCCTCAGGCTCCAACTGCTGATGTTCATTAAAATCCTATTTGATCAGTGTGTCCTATTCCCTGTGTGAGAAACTAGCTAGGTGGTTGTTACAGGACAGAGAGTGCTTTGAAACAGCACAGCGAGCTGTTAACTTGTCTTCTCTGCATGATTCCCC